>NC_140480.1:2574169-2596669 GCF_051167445.1 Perissodus microlepis | reverse complement strand
CATCTTTTGATTAAATAAGGAATGGTTTATAAGATTTTAGATGACAATCTGGAAATTTTCCCACATCAAGCAACTGAGCAATTTTCTGTACAAAAGCAAGACAACCTTTTTTTTTTTTTTTTTTTTTTTTTTTTTTTAAACCTTTTCGTCCAAGAGGCTTTTAATATACTTAGCAGAACGGCATTCTTGACACAATCTGCAATTGTCTATGATCATATTTTAAAGTAAGATATTTTATTTATTTTAGATATACGTGAATTTAGGTTTTTAGATGTCACCTGTTAAATTCACTATCAAGCCTGAGTTGATCAAATAAATTTTACTGCTCTAAGTGTACAGACTACAACTGTAAAAACTCACAGCTTTTATGTTGTAGTGTGTGTATATCATTGTCATGTTTCCAAAGGTCCTACAATCCTGCAGATGTGCTTAATGTAGCTGAGGCCAACAGTCCTCTTCAGTATCCTACCCAGGGGGTGCTGGTGCGACCCCTAAAGACAATCATCATTCCTGGTAAAGGCATATTTAACATGCAAAAAAACATTGAAACCCAGTCTAACTTTTACCTTTAAAAGGTCAGTTACACTGGGCCCTACTTTGATTGAAAACACTGTGGATGTTATAATACAGGATGCAGAACAATCACAGGAAGGAAGACTGGTTAAGTGCATGTATGGTCATTTTATTTAAAGCTACAGAAAGCAAAAAAACTTAACCATCTGTGTTCTACATGAGCACTTTCTTGTTAAAAAGAGGAAATAAAACTGCTATTTAAATGGGTGCATATTTTTAAATCTTCTATTTATATAATTTCACTTTGTCTCCAAAAATAACCGTTTCTCTGCAGGTTTAGCCCTTAAAGAAGAAACAAGATCAGTTCACATGGTAATGCCTCAATTATTGACTTGCACTTTTTTTTTTTTTGTCGTCATTTTAAATATGATTATTTTAAATTATTTTTTGCAACCAATGCTTATCCTGTAACAGGTATCTTTGACTGCAACACTTGGAAGTTTTGATGTTGCTGCTAAGGTGGACATGGTCTCCATCCAGGGAGTGGGAGAGAAGAACATGGTTCTGTCGAGTCCTCTTCTCTCTGCTCTGAACAAACAACTGCAGTTTGTCACCTATACAAACATCGTGTTTCATCCGAAGACAGCAGACACAAGTAAAGTTATGATGTGGATATGAAACTGATACTAAAAGTGCAATGTAGAATGTACCTGTTTGAACATATAAACAGTTAGTGCACCCCCACCCACAATGAGACGAAAGGAAGGCAAAGTTTGGTATGTAACTTTATACAAGCAATTTTTTTCTTATCTATTAAATAAATAAATGGCCATTACAATACAAATTTAAGGAGATTTAAACTCAAGTGGATTTTTTTAAAGCATTGACAGTATTTGATTAAAGAGCTTACACATGCTAGCTAAGCATTAACCATTACAGAATGATAGATGATATCCGTGAACTGGAGGTTACAGATGGCAGTCTGACAGCCGTGTGCATTTTACATTTACTGCTATTTCTTGACTCATTATGTATTTCAAGAAGGCAAAATGTTAAAATGTAAGTGTACTATTCAGTTTTTTTTCAGCTCCTAGTTGATGAAAACATCAGCATATGTCACACTTGTAAAGACAAGAAAGAAACTACTTTAATCAGATCAGAATACTCAGAACTAAATTAAATAAATCGATATATTACAATGTTTATAAAGTATAAGAAATAGCTCTAATATATACAAATAGGACTGACCACAACAAAAATAAAAAGGAGTCGACCAATGTAATGTTTGAGGAATATTCTTGTCCAGAAAGTTCCAATAGAAATTAAACTTGACCACATGGTTTAAAAGCCAATGAAGTAGGTGAGTGAAGGCTTCCCCAGTGTTTTTTCTTTTTCTTTTTTAAGACATGTCATTGAGGGCGGGGCTGTGCTTAGGCAAATGCAGCTTACAGCTTCATGTGCAAAGGTTATTTTCACAACGATAACTGCCCATAAATTCTGCAGCTGGCCTTTATCATTTTGTTTGTTTTATTCTGCAGTTCAGTTTGCAACTAAAGATCACCAGTCATTTTTCACCATCAAAATTGAACACAGAAACAATCCGAACCTTTACAACTCGGGATACCAAAAAGGTTTGTGAGCAGTTACTATGAACACATGTAAAGTTTAGCTTTTTGATGCACAGTGTTTAAAAGTCACATGAGTATTTAATTTGTTGTTCTTGTTTCCCTTAGAGTACAATATTACAGCTCTAGTTACCATCGCCACCAAGACCTTTCTGCGCTATGACAAACTGAAAGATCTCATTGACAGCATAAGAAAATATTATCCCACCGTCACTATTGTGATAGCAGATGATAATGAACACCCTCAGCCCGTGACTGGTCCTCATATTGAACACTACATTATGCCATTTGGAAAGGTAAACAAGTTACTGTTTCTGTATGTAATGACCTGGTCCCTTTTCCAGGAAGCAAGGTTAGTGAAAAACTCTGAGTTTGTTAAGCCTGAGATGAAGGACACTCTGGGAGTTCCAGAAAGAGAGTTAACTTCAATAACTGGAATAACAGACTGTGAACTTAACCTGCTTGCTGGCAGGTTTTCTCCAACAATCTGAGTTCGTCTCCAACAATCTGAGCTCGTCTCCAACAATCTGAGCTCGTTTCCAACAATCTGAGCTCGTCTCCAACAATCTGAGCTCGTCTCCAACAATCTGAGCTTGTCTCCAACTCTTCCCCTTCTGCTTCACTTTAACCACCTTGTTTACTTTATTTGTAGGACCCAAATGCAACATATTTACTTTGTTTTTGTTTTTTTTATTCAATTTAAAAATGCCCTCAAACTTAATACTTTTATCTTTAGTTTGTGCCACCTATTTACTTGTTGCTATGGCGAATCCTAGTATCAGAGCTCCCCTGATAATCGCTTTCTTCTCTCTGCCCAAAACTGTTCTGGAACCAAAACTCAGAGTTGCTTATCTCAGTCAGTTTGACCTGCTTCCTCAAATAGGATCCTGCTTTGTCATTTTTACTGTGGTTATTCTATTATTGATTGCTCTTTGTTTATACAGGGTTGGTTTGCAGGTAGAAACCTGGCAGTGTCTCAGGTAACCACCAAATATGTACTCTGGGTGGATGATGATTTCATCTTTACTGCAAACACCAAGTTGGAGAAGATGGTGGACATCCTAGAAAAGACCACTCTGGATCTGGTAAGACGATGCAGTTGTGTTTTTGTTTGTTTGTTTTGTTTTTTTAAAGTGAGCTTAAAGGAGCGGCCTGAAACTTGATGCAAATATGCAAACTAGTAATTAGAAAAGCAAAGCGCTATGTCAATGTGCCTTTACAATCTTTGATTATGAGCAGAATATTCAGTTGTTGCTGAAAGAAATTTAATCACTAGAATGACCATTTTACAAGATTAACTTGTATTTTAGAAGTTAACTTCATTTTCGTGTCATAATTTTCTGCAACTGTATGTTTCTATTTATTCATTCATTTATTTATTACTTAAAGTCAGGAACAGAAGGGAAATGGTGACTGTGTTTTACATTTCTTTTCCCTGAAATTGCCCTGATGACAAGTCTTGGGTGCCAGTTTTGGAAGTGCAGTGATGATGTAGATCTAAACTACCAGTCAAAAGTTTTAGAAAACCCAAATTTTTCCTTTTTTTTTTTTTTTTTTAAATTTATTTTTAAATTGAAAATCATGCAGTTTCCTGTTAGCCGCCTATCACAAAAGCTGTTGTGGCTTTGGGTCTGCCAGACCTCTTCCTGTCAGAGTTTGTCCCAGTTTCTGGGACACACCTTGACTGTCTTTGCAAAGTCTCTGTGGGAAAGATTTTTAAGTGTGATGACAGTCTTTGTCTCTTCCATTGTTATTTGGAGGGGGTTTGTAAGTAATCCAGAAAAGCTGGAAAACCTGTAGGAACTAGTAGCACCAGCTTTCAAAGCTTGATCAACCTCCATTGCTGCAGAACAGCTTTAAATTGTTATCCCATTTTGTGTTCCCTGAAAAGGCCTTTTTGTATAATTCTGAAATGTACATTATTTTTCAGTTTTGGGTAACCTTACCTTCTTTCTTTTCTTTTTTTTTTTTTAAACCTCTGGCAGTTCACCACTGACCTTTGTACCATTTCAAGCTATTCACTGGGCTTCATGACTCGAATTGCAATAAATAACAGGAAAAATTGGAGTATGCTACAACTTTTGATGGATAATTTGTGTATTTGACACATTTTGTCCTGTTTGTCCATGGTGTTCTACCATGCAGGCAACGAATGCAAACAATGTAATTGTTTGTATGCCGGCTTGCACACATACGCGAGAGGCACGAGAGTTCTTCTTTACTGATGTTTACTGTGCTTCTCTTAACGTACACAGGTACACCGTAGAACTGGTGAATACAAATGTACAAGGAAATTATATTTCAGCAAACACGTTGCAATATAAAATTCACAAAATATAAACGAACATACCACTTTGGCCTGCAAGTAGACAAACGGTGTATTTGGAACTTAGGACTTGTTATTTCTTCTTTGACATTCACCATGAGCAGCTTCTCTGACCTTTTTTCCCAAAACAGGAAGTGACCTCTGCCCTTACCTTAAACTTAGAAAACTTTTACCGATTATTTTCCATGTATCAAATTAACAGTACCCCAATCCGGTATGCAAATAGGAAAATGTTAACATGCTCAACATAAAAATAAAACATACAAAATAAAATGTGTTAATTACATTATCATTACAAGCGCTCTGCCTAGTGGTCAAATACTAACATTTCAACAACTGTTACAGTTTGTTTTTGTTCGAAATGAGCTTGTGCGAGAAATAGTAGACACAGGGCATAACAAACACAACACAGCTCAACAAATTAATATTTGTTTGCTTTTTGGAAATGGAGAACATGGGTACTCCACCACACAAATAAAAGGTGTGTGGTGATTTGTGCTTTTACCAGTAAATGTCCTTTCTGAAAAGGCAAAATGTTAAAAAAATAAAAGAAGTTTCATTCCACATCCTCTTAAAACCCAGCAGTTCACTTTTCCCCTCTGTGGGTGCCATGAATCTGAAAGCTCTATGTCAAGCACCATTTGTGCAATCTCTGTGAGTCCATCTCTGTGAGTCCATCTCTGGGCTTTCTATTACCACATTTGTGGAGGCTGGGTTAACAGAGTACGTGACATTTCCTTTCAGAATAACAGGAATTGATACGTTTCACATTTTGTGGCCACAAGTGAAGTTAAACGATTCTGTTGCTAAAACCCAAATCGTTTCTTTAATGTCTTTGTCTTAACTTGGATTTTAGTGGGATTTGAGAAATCTACGGTAACTTTACCCCTTCCAAAACAAAACTTTAATTCGGTAACTCTGAACCACTACCTTAGATTAACCTGTGTCCATACTTAAAGAGGAAGAGAGACTGATGAGTCTAGAGTTTACTTAAAATTGTGAAAGGGAAGTCAGACATTGGAACATGGAAGTGAAAGGTCAGAAGAAGACATGACATCATTATGAATAAGAAGAAATGTGTAGAAAATTAAATAAGAACCTTTATACACACACACACACACACACACACACACACACACACACACACACACACACACACACACACACACACACACACACACACCTTTATCACTGTAACAAGTATAACGAAATTAATTGCAGTGTCAAAAGAAAAAAGTTTAAGTATTTACAAAAGAATAGAATAAAAAATAGGTAGAGCATGATATTCAGTAATAATAAATAGAACCTTATTGCACATAAACACTATAGCACACGATGTCATCCATTGCACTATTTGCCAGGTTGAATCGTAGGTGATTACTTGTAATTCAAAGCCCTAACAGCTAGAGAGTAGAAACTGCTATCTAGTCTATTAGTCTTTGTTCTGATGCTCTTGTATCTTTTGCCTGATGGCAGCAGTTCAAAAAAGATTATGAGCGGGGTTTGAGGAGTCTTTTATGATATTTCCTCCTTTCCTGAGACAGCAAAAGCGGTTGAATTCATCCAATGATCCCCTGGGCAATATTTACAATCCCCTGAACTTTTTTTTTTCCCTGCGCTGTCGTGCAGCTGGAAAACCACAGAGGGAGTAGCACAGGATGCTCTCAATAGAACAACGATAGGAGGACACTAGCAGCTTTTGGGGGGTGTTGTGCTTCCTGAGGATTCCAGGAAATAAAGTCTCTGCTGAGCCTTCTTTGCTAGCTCTGCTGTGTTCACAACCCAGGAAAGGTCCTCCTGTCTGTGATGTGAACTCCCAGGAAGCGGAAATCCAACACCATTTCCACCCCATCTCCATTGATGTAAAGAGGTTTAATTTCCATTTTCTTTTTCCTGAAATCCACAACAATCTCCTTTGTCTTGGTTGTGTTCAGGAGCAGGCTGTTGTCCCTGCACAATGCTGTCAGCTGCTCCACTTTGTCCCTGTAGGCAGATTCATCCTCGCCCAGGGATGAGCCCGACCACAGTGGGTCGTCTGCAGATTTTATGATGGTGTTACTGTGGTGAGCGGGGGCACAGTCATATGTGTATAGTGTGAAGAGCATTGGGCTCAGCACACAGTCCTGGGGAGAGCTGATGCTGATGGCCGAGGAAATGTGGGGACCCACCCTTGTGTCCGGTTTGTCAGAAAGTCCTTAATCCATAGACAGGTGGAATATGGGAGTCCTAGGGTCAACAGCTTGCTCACCAATCTGTGAGGGAGGGTGGTGTTAAAGGCAAAGCTTAAATCAATAAAGAGGAGGCGTGCGGAGCTCCTCTGCTTCAGGTGGGACAGGGTAGCATGGAGAGCAGCAGCGTCCTCAGTAGACCTGTTAGCCCTGTAGGCAAATTGGTGAGTATCAAACTACTAGCCGATACCGATCAGGCAGGTTGTGGGTGATTTGTCTTTTTTTTTTTTTTTCTTTTGGTAAGGGGACTATGGTGTAGGATTTCAGACGGGGTGGAAGTGAGGCCTGGGAGTGTGACAGATTAAAAACGTCAACTAAAAGTTAGATTTATTTAACTATTTACACTGTTGATTTCTGCAGTTAGTATCATAGTATGCTATGATGATAATAATAATAATAATAATAATAATTGATTGCATTTATATAGCGCTTTTCGGGGCCCTCAAAGCGCTTTACAATTCCACTATTCATTCACTCTCACATTCACACACTGGTGGAGGCAGCTGCAGTTGTAGCCACAGCTGCCCTGGGCTGCCATATCGCGCCATCGGCCCCTCTGGGGCTATAACTGCATTAGACACACACATCTCCTATCTTTGTCAGTTCAGTTTCAACCATATAGAAATTTGCATGAAACATGAAAACAGAACACCTGGTCACAACTGCCAAGAGAGGTAGCTCTCTGATAAGATCAAACAGTAAAGATTTTAGAAATACAAATGTCAAAGCACATAAACCACAGACAGATCAGCTCATCTCTGTAGATAGCATTTAAACTGAAAACTTACCAGTGTTTGTGGAAAAACTCAGATAACCTAGAATCTGCATTTACTGGTTCTTTGTTTTAGTCAGTTCAGTAAATTAAGACAGACTCTTTAAGATCAAAGTAACAAATGATCTTGATGTCTCTGGTAAGGGGAAAATAATAATTCCCTCTGGAAGGTGAGACCTCTCTTAAACAGTATGCGACAAGGCTGTCTCAATCTGCTGAGACCATAGAAAGATGGGCCGCTGTCCTGTATGGCATTTGAGAAACCAAATCCCACAACTTCAGAGCTCTGGATGTCGTCATTTATGCCCCCGCTTTCCCGTTCCTGCTTTAGTGCCTGGCCCTCACCCACATCATCTCCTTTCAGCACCGACTGCGACTCATCTTCTACAGTTCTTCCTCACTCAGCTCGGTCATACCACGCATGACCATTATTGGTGCCATGGGTGATGTGATCTAACAATCAACATTTAGGTGACTATTGGGTCAGCAGATTGAAGTTTAATCAAAAAGCTTGACTATGAGAAGTTATTACTTAAAATTATGTTTTAGTGTTCAGATGCAGTTCTAATGTTGAGAAATCCACACATGGAAACGATGTCATTACATTACACCACATCATCCTGTGATCAAAACATGACCCGATGTCCACTACCAAAGACTTATGATTTTTTTTGTCTTTTCAAAATCACAATTTTGCAGGGCGAAAAGCAATTGTAAGATATTATTTTCACGCAAAATAGTTAAATTATCTTTCAAAAAAATAAAGATCAAAACATATTTTGCTCAGGCTCACAGGAGGAAATATTCCCCAAGCTGTGAATGACTTGCTATGTTTCTGTTTTGTCTTATTCATCTTCCTCTGTACTTGATATAAACAGCAGCAAGGACACAGCAATGCTGCAACTGTTGAATGCAAAAGAATGCTGTTGACATCAAGAGGAAGTTGAGGGAAGGTGGAGGCTGGGGGGCTGTGAGTGGGTACCCTGTGGGATTGGTTGTCCATCAGCTCCTGTAGACATTATCAATTGGCCAAAATTGGAAATCTTTTCAAGTTACTATTCTCTCATATGTGCACTTTGCAAAAATTAGGATTTCTTTTTATTATTTACATTTCCATTCAAGGGCAACTCTGAGCACTGACACACAGGCTGCGTGAGTCAGAAACAGACATCCTGTAAAGGGATTTTCCAGATGGAAATGAAAACACTGGAAATAGTTCGTAGAAAGGAAATTCTCTACTGTGATAACACCATTTTATGTCAGCATATGGAAGAAGCAGAAAAAAAGAGAACAAGCAGCAAAAGAAAACAAATACTAAAGGAGGAAAATCCCTCAGACAGATCCAGAGACTGCGCAGAGACTGAGGTCACTGGCAGAGTCCTTTCAGCTAGGCAAAGAATATGCAGTTACATGAGATATGAATAACTCATACAACAGTGAAAGTAAGGATTCAGTTGTAATAGATGATGTTATATCTTTAGCATAGCTTAACTTTGATTTTCAAAATGTTATTGCTCAGTCTTTTCAGCAATCCGATTACCTATAGACTATGTTCAGGCAGTCATATAATATATTCTACCTATTGAAAGGCGTTAAATAATATATATTTTTTTGGAACAACAAAAATATACCTCAAATGAACTATGAAAATGCTTGAATAAAATATGTCATTGTCATTTCTACAGCAGATTTAAAGCCACAGGAGTTGATCCAAAGTGCTTTTCAGGTCTCCAAAAAAAAGAAACCTGGTCTGTTCCAGAAAACATTTGGAAAAACTGTGGAGCTGTTTTGTTAACTTTGTTAACTACCAGTGAAAAGCAAAAGTCAGCTATTTGGTGCTCATTAAAATGTGCTCAGATTTAGCATTTTACTTGGTAAAACCAGGTTTGGTAGCTAATCATAGCTTTCTCTGGCTGCCCATGCACATGTTAACTGGGGAGCAACATTCACAAAGTTGATTAAGCCAGCTTCTATCAGTTTGTGCTCGAACTGAAAACTGCTGACAATGGCTTTCTTTCCATACTGACGCACAACCCTAAATCAATGATCAGCCTTTCTTGAAGAGAAGAAACTCACAGTTGTCAGACTGTTTTTCTTTGTTTGTTTTTTGTTTGTTTTTCTGTCATTTTTAAAATTTTTGAACGTGACTTCAGAAATAGGGCCCAGATCCAAGTTGCAATGGTTGCCTAGTCAACGTATTGCTTCGTGAAACCATGCATATCTTTTCTGCCTTAACATTATTGTCTTACTGATTTCAGGTTGGTGGTGCAGTCAGAGAGGTGACAGGTTACACCGCAACTTATCGTCACACCATATCGGTGGAGGATGGCGGAGACGAGGGTGACTGCTTACATATCAGACTTGGCTACCACCATGCCATCAAAGGATTTCCCAACTGCGTGGTAGCTGATGCTGTCATCAACTTCTTCATGGCGCAGACGGTCAAAGTGCAGCAGGTTGGATTTGACCCGCGCCTCGCACGGCAGGCCCATCTAGGTGAGTTATTAATTGTTATCAGAATCACAATACTTCAATAATCCCTAAGGAATTTGTGTTACTTGTGTAGAACTGAAATTACATTGATGAGTTTCTTCGCAATGAAAAAAAGTAAAGTGGCACAAAATCAAGGCTTGTGGAAAATGGAATACTTTCTTTTTGCAGAGTTCTTCATCGACGCTCTTGGCCACCTCCACATTGGCTCCTGTAGTGATGTCATTGTGAGTCACGCGTCAAAGATCATACTACCCTGGAGTAAAACAGACGTACAAAAAGCCTATGAAAAATTCCGGTACTCATCGTCAGCCACGAATGCTGAAACTCATAACGAAATCTTCTACTTTAAGAACAGGTTCAAATGCATGACCAGTCAATGAAATGTGAGAAATAGTTTTGCTCAGGTAAATAAGACAAACTGTTGATTTTGGTTTTTACTGACAAAAGAACTGGGTGGATTACCCAGTTATGATCTTTGGTATCCAAGGTTGGTGTTTGTTTTCTTTTTTTTTGTTTTTTATGTTTGTGGCTTGTAGTGTTTGTAACAACTTTCATAAGTCTCTGGAAACTTGTAAATCACCTTTTGACTGTTTTCAAAGCGTTTCAAACTGATTTGCAAAATGTTGACACTGAAAAGGAAAATCTTCAGATACATAATAAATAGCTTCAGCTTGTGAAGCACTGCATTTTTATTTATTTTATTTAAACGGGTTCTAAAAAAAAAATGAAGTTAAGAAAAAGGTACGTTGTTGCAAGTCACAATATGGCAGCAAGTATTCTACAGCAAAACTGTTCCAGTTTGATAAAAATGGCTTTGTAAACTAATGCCCAGTGTCACATGATTGTTTTTGTTGTTTAAGTTGTTTCATTTGTATGTATTTTTAGTAGGATACTGTTATGCCCCACTTAAAAACGAAGTGTTAACTGGGGTGGGGGGGAACATAAAGTGAAAAAGAAAACTACTGAAAAATAGATGTCATTAAACATGATTTATTGCACAAAAGTAAAGATGAACACAGGGAAGCTCTTTTCTTCAGGGTCTCCAAGGCCAAAACAACAAATAAAACACCCCCTTTAACTAAGAAATGAACCAAGAACTCTTTAGCCGAAAACAAAATACAATGGCTGAGCTCCCTGTCTAGCCAAAAACAGGAGAAAACGATTGAAACAAAAATGGCAGAGAACCCCTACCTGCTTCCACTGTGATTAACCAATTACCCCTGTAAAGGCACACCTTTGCTCACAATAAAGAAAGAAAACCAAAGTTGCACAGAGTTTAAATTCTCACACACACTAAAGCCTGCTGCCCAAACCACTGTAGCTCACGGCTCTGGCAAATGGGGGGAAGTGGAAGGGGCGTGGCGGTTTGAGATATGCCGTGGCTGACGAGCTGCAATACACCTCAGCTGCGGCTCATGAGGCAGACCTGGAACACAGGAAAGGGAGAAAAAAAACTCTCACAGAGGGAGAGCCACTAGAGGTCAGCGACCATAACAGACACTCAGGTCAACAGTCTTTGTTTGTTCCCTCTCCCCTAATGTCAGTGATTTCACAATATCCTGCTGCTGTGACTGTGTCTCTAAATTTAATCTATGAGACCTTTAGTCAGTAATTTACGTAAACAGATGCTGTCTCTGTCTTTTCTTCTCAACAGTATTTCTAAAAATGCTTGTTTAATTTTTTTTAGAGTGTATCGTTTGTTTGTTTGAAAAAAAACCTTAGCATCCATTTCCTGTTTATTTGTTATATTAAATTTCTTGTTATCTGGCTAAGTAATAACACAGAAAAACTTGGTAAGAGAGAGAGCACCCTAAACAGGTTGACAGTCAATCTTTAAACAGAAAATATGACTTACATTTCGAGTTTAAGTGACACTCCTTTAGCAAATAGTGGCCTTGCACTTCTTTCCCAAATCCGATGGAACATTAAAGATGGTTCTTATTAATATCTACTACAACCCCCTTCCACTCTAAGGGAGGCTCTTTTTTATGGTTAGTGGTTAAAGGTGTAATATGTGAATAATGAGTGTACATGTTTACCAAATTAGTACTTGTTTTTTTCCCCCAACATCTGCTGTTTCTTACTAGTAGAACCAAAGTTGCTCCTCAACTACCTCACTCAATCTAGAGAGCAAGACTATCACTGGGCTGCAGAATCCTTTACATGACTATCATGACTAGTGAACTGAATCTGGTCAGCATTTACCTCTTTTACTAACCCCCCTTTGCTGGGAGGTGAAGTTGGCAATGTTGTTAGTTCCACACCAGAATAGGAGCACATCAACCATCAGCTAAGTACCTACATACATAGAAACAATCTAGCAATCATTTTGGGGTTGTTATGTTCTGTGATATGAGTATTTAAATACAGCTTTGTTATATTTAAAATGATGTAATTTAAATAAAAAGCACAGATCCATTATGTGGCCATTGTTTTGTTAAAGCCTACAGGGCCTCAGGAGGAAGAGTACGTCGTCTATCAATTAGAAGGTTGTTGGTTTCATATCTAGCTCCTCAAGTCAGCATGTCGAAGTATCTTTGAGCAAGACACCAGAACCCAAGTTGCCCCTGATGCGTTCATCGACACTCTTCGACATTAAACAAATGGGGTAAATAATGTTTGTCATAAAAAGCGTTTTGAGTGCTCAGAGTAGAAAAGAACTAAGTGGAAGTCCTTTACCCCTGTATTTTAGGAGAGAGGGAGTTTCCTCATCTGAGTTCATCATCTTTAATAACTAACACAAATTATGAATAAATAATGTGCAACCTATTTGTATACTTCTCTTTGTGCCTCACTCATATCTCCTCCAGCAATCCTCCACTCTCATCACTCCTCTTTCCTGTAGATGCGAATTCAACAGAAATTCAGACATTCTTCAGTGTAGCACTCTGAAATTCAATTCAGTTCAATTCTGACAGTTTTCGTAACAGCCGTTACACACTGTAAAATCTAATTGGTTCACAGAACTCAAAAAAACTATGCAAACTCGTAAAGTTTTACTTAAGATGATTAAGCTAGGGCAACTTACTCATTTTGAGTACTCCGTACAACCTCATTAGTTCCCAGAACTCAAAAAAAAATATGCAAACTCGTTGCCTCAAAAAAAAACTAAGTAAAGCTTACTTAAGATGACTGTTAGGACAACTTATTCATTGCAAGTCTGCAGTATTAAGAATAACTTGATATTTCTGACTGTACAGTACTAATTGTTTACCTACTGACAAACATTTCAAGTTCAACTAAATAAAAAAACAATTTGTGGTAACCTGAATATGATTAAAAATAATTAACAACACTTTTTGTAATGATGTTAAAATCAGCCCAACTTTTATTTTCAAACACAACAAAGTATAACAGCCAACATACTGGACACTGTTCTGCTGAACAACAAACAATTATATTGCATCACTGTTATAATCTTACAATGAAACAAAGTCTCAGATGTAATTATTCTGAAAATAAGTTTAGGCCTACCACAAGTTTGTTTTGTACTTACATTACTTATATAATCAAAATAAAATATATTTATTGTTCTGTCACAAGTGCAGTCTCTGATTTAACCAACACATTTGTTTTTCATTCCAACACATGAGCTGGAATGTTGTAATATTTTAAGGATGGCTTGTGTCCAGTCCAGGCATTACTGCCTGAATGACTATCATGGATCGAGGTGATCCAAATGTAGGTGCAGAAGAAAGTCTTTAACTTCCCTTAAGTACAGTGGCAGTGGGTTGGAGATGCAATAAGCTTGAACCTGCAGGCGACCATCTTCACTGACCCCACACCATCTGTGACGGAGGACTCATCTCTCCTGTTGTCCTGCAAGCAAACAATCATATTTTTTGGAACACAAACTTAATTGCCTTCTTAAAACATTTTTTCTGCATTTGGTATAAAACAGACTCCAATTTGGACAATCTCAGGCTCCCTCCCCACCGGAGAGGTGACATTCAACGTCCCACTTGTCAGTCTGGATAGCCGTGACCACCACCCAACATACAATAATGTCATGAAAGCATCATTTTAAAAAGGGCTATGCAAACATGGCCAATAACTTTCATTCTAATGATGTGCAAAATGATTTAGGCACAAAACAAATTTTGCTGTTAGAAAACTTGCAGACTTGACTATATACAGTGTAGACCCTCTAAACTAAGTTTGGGGGATGTGCTCTTTCAAGAAATGCAGACCAAACTGTTGTTTGTTTACTTACACAGCGTGTCTTAAGATAAGATAAGACTTTATTTGTCTGTGAAGGTTCTCAGTCATCCAGGTCATCGTAGTCAAAGGAGCTTGCAAAGAAAAGCGTCTGGACTTCTTAAAGAAGTCCAGACGCTTTTCTTTCCTTCACAGACAAATAAAGTCGTATCTTATGGAAGACATAAACTATATATAGCTTGATATAGCTATTGTACCACTACTATTCCTATTTATAGACACACACACACACATGTACACACTAACTATACATATGTGTATATATATATATATACATACATATATACCTGCACATGTCCATACACATGGAAAGTCCATTATGCATGAAGTGGTCTTATTGCACCCCAAAATGATATGTGGCGGGATCTTTTAGTGGTTTTTGTACAGCGGATCGGTTAATTTGTGTGCGCATACCACCCCAAATGTACCTTGCATTCAAGAAAGACCTCAACTGTTACTGGAACATATGGCTCAGCTAAACTGCAGGTCCAGGTTTACAGGTCAGCTGTATTTCTGCTACATGCACATGGAATTGACACTTCATTGCATATACATCTGCCTCCCGTTCCTTTTGTTGTTTTAGGTTAATACTTTAAAAGGCAATTTAAAAAATGAAATAACGTGAGAGTTATGTCAGGTGGCATTGTATGTGTGTGAAAGCTGTACATTTCTCCTCAAATCAATGTTTTGATTCAGTGTGTCAACCCATGTGGTACTTTAAATTACACAAATGAAGGTTTAGAGTACTGCAGTCTAGTAGGTATTGACTCAAGCAAGATTTAAAAAGCATTACAATTTGATCATGACCCTAATTCAGAAAGCATTAATTTTTTCCTGCAAAAGAACACAACCTCCAGGCTTTTTCAGCATTGTCAGTTTGTGCAAAGAATCATTTTCCACTACATGTACAACAGGTGAAAAACAAATTAAAATAAACAAATTAAACCTCCCAAGTGTTTTTTTTTATTACTATTATTTTTCATTTCCTAAAGATTAATTGAAAGGTCCATGGAGTTTGGAGGGTGAGGACCCAGGAAACCGCAACAAGGAGGAGAGGGACAGAAAATGGCAAGTCACAAAGGAGGCCTTGGAGACCATGATGAAAATGTCCACCTCACTCAGGCTTTTTGCTTTAGACTTTCCATTCTGGACCAATCTATGTGCAGAAATGTGCCTAAAACCCTGAAAACTGTTAAACTTACCACAGATATTCACTTAGTGTCTATAATAACAACATTTAATAGTTTCATGAATTGTGTTCATCTCATACCCAAATCACCTTTATCAAATTCTACTCTAAATTCTGCTCTAATACAATACCAGTACTCATGACCAGAGTGCACAAATGCAACATTGTTTTTTCATACTTGACAACACAATAAAACACAAGAAAAATCAGAATATGTTTGAGATTAGGATTTTTATTTGATGGTAAATCTATTTTTTTATGTCAGGTTTTTTTTTTAAATTTCATTTTGTTTTACTTTGATGCTATAATGGATGATTTTAAAATTCAGTTAAATCTAAGATTATATAGCATCACAGCAAAACAAGAGTCTCCTCAAGGTGCTTTATATTGTAAGGTGAAAACCCTACAGTATTAGCAGGAAAATACCCAACAATCAAAAGATCCCCTTTGAGCAAGCACTAGGCGACAGTGGGGAGGAAAAACTCCTTTGATAAGGAGAAACCTCCAGCAGAACCAGGCTCAAGAAGGGGCGGCCATCTGCTGCGACC
The DNA here is from genome assembly GCF_051167445.1 of Perissodus microlepis. Lineage (NCBI taxonomy): Eukaryota > Metazoa > Chordata > Actinopteri > Cichliformes > Cichlidae > Perissodus > Perissodus microlepis. Next base: position 2,580,757 of record NC_140480.1, on the reverse strand, counting down.
GGTTGGGGGTGATGGAGAGACAATATAGGGAGACAAGATGAAATATACTTCTGTTGGCCAATTACATTGTTTTTGAATAAATTATTAAATGCTTCGAGATCTTTAAAGAAGCATTGTAGTGTGTGTGTGTGTGTGGGGGGGGGGGGGGGGGGGGGGGGGGGTGAAGCTGGTCTTTTAGTCATCGCTGCTGCCCTCAAAGCAGCCCCTAAACGGCTTCATTAAAGCTTTTCCCACTGCTTGAAAGAACCTTGTAATTTTAGACTTCAGTGGGGGATTGAGTACAACCTCAATAGTCATGTCCAGGAGATCCAGAAAAAGTTCATCAAAAGTGTAATCATCTGGTGTAAGAGCCGAATGTACAAACTGATCTGCAGAGTCAAGCTCCTTTATAAGGGCCTTACTCATTTTCTTTAGCATCCGCCGTTTGTTATTTTTAAGAGCACTCAGATATACTGGGACTCTGACCTTATCTAGAAGCAGATCTGTAAGACGCCTGGTGATCGCTTCGTATTCTTCTATATTCAGAGTGCTTGTGTCGAAACTACATTTCTCCAGGAGCTTATCTAACAGACAGTTACTGAAGTCTCTGACAATTTTCTCAGACTCCTCCTGTAAGTTTTCAGAGGTTGATGGCTGACTTTGAGCTTCTGTAAGCCCAGCTTCAGTGATTGGTTCAGGCTCAGGGCTGTTTTCTGGGGGTGGGCCCTGCTCTAGTACACTCACGCAGGAGACTGTTTCATTTTTGGGAGGACAATCTGGACGTGACTCTGGTTCAGACAGTCTGTCATTTTCTTTTTGCTCTGTTGGAGTCAGTGCTCTTAAAATCACATCCTGGATGTCTCCCACGGCACCAGAAATCTTGTCACTTTGGACAGTTTGATCCAAAGCATCATTCTCTAACCACAGAAGAGTGTTTTGCAAAAACTTTTGCACTGAGTCTTCTACAGTCACATAGAGGACCTCGGGCGAAAAGGGTAACTCATCTGTTGGCTCTGCAGACCTAGAGATCACAGAGTCTGAAAGACATTTTCCTGATAGCATCACAGGGAGTACATATCTTTCAGTTGACTGGAGATAGTCATACACTTTATCTGTCAACTCCCTGGAAAACATCTCAGTTTCCTTTATCTTTTCCAGGGGGTTCCAGATACGGTTAAAATGTTCTGGCCCGTTTAATTTATTAAACATTTGTTCAAGAATGGGTTTGATGGTGTTATAATCAACTGGGGAAGAACTTTTAAACATGCTTTCCATCACTGGTGTGTTTACATAGCTACAAAAAGAACTGTAGTTGTCCAAACAATCTGCTGTCTGATCATCAAGAGACTTGACCGGTTCGTGGAGACAGACGAAGAACCTTTTGTTTTTCTTCACCAGGTGTTTTATCTCTCTGATCATTTTGTAAAACTGCTTTTTGGCAAAAGCGCAGAAGCAGTCTTTGTGCAGCTTTTGGTCATTGCTTTTTCTGGATGGGATGCATGACGCGAAAAAGTTTTTCACCTTTTGGATAATTGCCTGCACATTAAAAGCAGGTTCGCGTGAGTCACATTTCTCACTAGATGTGACATCTTCACCATCAAAAGACTGCAGATGATCAATTATTGTGTTTACAATGTCAGCTGCAGCTATTTCTGCTGGCGTGCTGGGACGCTGGAGACTTTCAGCTGTCTCAGCATCTGTGCACGTCTCGATTTCTGTGTCATCTTCGGCATTGGAATACTTCAGAGTGTCAAGTATTGCAATGATAACATCAGCCACGATCACTTCACCTGGGGTGCTGGAACGACTTTCCGCCATCTCTCCAGTTTCACTTCCTTTTTTCTCTACAGGCGTCGTGTCATTTTCATCCTTATTGTCCTCTGTGATTCCTGTGTCTGTGCTCCATTTGGTGAGAGCGCTGCTCACCTCCTCAACAACCATTGCCTTCTCAGAGATCTTTGATTCAGTACTCTCTGCTCTTGAATTAGACGGGCTAGGGGAACTAGCTGCGCCGCCCTTTGACATGCACTGGCTGCTTAGCTTACCTGCACATTTTTCCAAACATGAGGCTGCGTGAGAGACCATGCGTCGAAGGTTTTTTGTGGTTGTCATTTTTCCACTGACATAAACGGCAGGATCTGACCGTAAATCCGGGTTGTTTAAGAGTAGAGTCAGAGCTGAGTTGACCTTTTCTGAGATCTCCGATTCAATCAGTTTTGTCAGCTTCTTACTGGACTGACAGTTTTCATGGGGGATGTTAAGAGCGATGCCAAAGCTGGTTGAAAGAGAGTCTCCCAGCGACGGAGCTATTTTTGCCACAGGTATGCTGATATCTGTTTGGGACAATTCGTCTGTCATTAACTCCTGAAGTGTGGGAAGTGCAGATTTCAGGATGCCGGTAGAAACTATCTGAATGATTTCGATTATCATATCAGCCAGTAATGCTTGGAGATCAGAGTCCCAGATTCCCTGTTCAATCATTCCCCATTGTACCTGGGAGAACTGATCAAAACACTTGGTTATAGCAGGTAAAATATGCTCGGGAATAATGGGGATAGAGCCTGTAGTCTGAAATTCAGCCATTGTGGACGTTTGTGTGTCAGTAAAATTATTTGAAGGACTTTGAAAATCTAAGTTTCTAGAGTGTGAAGATCGCGGTCTGTACATCTCATTTACTTAACGTTAAGTAGTAGAATGTGAGTCCTGGCGGGGTCTATATAAGGGCTCAGTTGACTGTGACGTCACGGGCACGTCAAAGCGTTCGCTTCTTCACGTCAGGAGATCAAAGCGTTCGCTACGTCACATCAGGCGATCAAAGCGTTCGCTTCTTCACGTCGCACGCATGCGCACTGTCTGTGTTTTGAACTCCCACGCACAGGCTTCCCGACTTAAACCGCTAATAAATTCTTACATACACATCGTGTTGGTGTAAAATACAGTATCTGGAAGCGAAAGGACATTTAGCCTCGTTATTTACTCTCTTAAAATGCACAACACCCATATATAAAGTAAACGGACGGACACTGCAGCGAAACGGAGCTCTAATCTCCGAGTGTACAACCTCTGGACCCAGCGTGATCATCACCTGTTAATATGCTAACATGACTAACGCCAGCATCACTGCACGTAGCTCCGCTTATTTAAGCTCGTGTTAGCCTAAATACGTTCCAGCAGTACTAGCCAGCAGCCGTTTTTAATAAGTTAACGTGCTCTTGACAAATAAACCCTGCAGAAGCTCATACTGAACCAGCACTGAGCGCAGTTACCTGCTTGTACTTACAAGCACTGAGTAAGGCTGAATAAAATGAAGGCTGTCCAGTCACTGTGCTATGCCAAAGTTGAACAAATGTCTGATATCGTCTGAATATTTCTTAATGAGGTATTGTTCACAAAGTTACCCGTGCAGTGCTCTATACAGCTTACATCCTTTGAGAGAAATCATTTCAACTATTAATATTTGTTGTCCAATACTCAGGAGCTGCCCTCAGATTCAGACCTCAGCACCACTCAGTGACAACAGAAAACTCATCCTTTTTCTTCACTCTTTGTAGCAACTCCAAAATTAACCGATGAAAATAGTACATAGGTTAAAGTACCACATGATGTACTGTCAGTGAAAGCTGCACTTGTTTTATTGATAAAGTTAAAGAAAAAAGTCAAAGGGATTAATCATCCATGTAACTGTGTCACTATAAAACACTTTAAAACAGGCTTTAAACAAAGTGATTTTAAGCATTCCACATGAGCTTTTCAAGAATTTGCGTCACTTAAAGCACATTATGTCAGTTTGTTTAAGAAGCAGGGTTGTAGCCATTTCATTATGATGTCACTCTCAAAGATCACAGAGCAGATCACATAGCATTTGTAGAATCAAGAGATCTGGTACAAAGACGTGCATGTGGTGTCTTATTGCACCCCAAAATGATATGTGGCGGGATCTTTTAGTGGTTTTTGTACAGCGGATCGGTTAATTTGTGCGCGCATACCACCCCAAATGTACCTTGCATTCAAGAAAGACCTCAACTGTTACTGGAACATATGGCTCAGCTAAACTGCAGGTCCAGGTTTACAGGTCAGCTGTATTTCTGCTACATGCACATGGAATTGACACTTCATTGCATATACATCTGCCTCCCGTTCCTTTTGTTGTTTTAGGTTAATACTTTAAAAGGCAATTTAAAAAATGAAATAACGTGAGAGTTATGTCAGGTGGCATTGTATGTGTGTGAAAGCTGTACATTTCTCCTCAAATCAATGTTTTGATTCAGTGTGTCAACCCATGTGGTACTTTAAATTACACAAATGAAGGTTTAGAGTACTGCAGTCTAGTAGGTATTGACTCAAGCAAGATTTAAAAAGCATTACAATTTGATCATGACCCTAATTCAGAAAGCATTAATTTTTTCCTGCAAAAGAACACAACCTCCAGGCTTTTTCAGCATTGTCAGTTTGTGCAAAGAATCATTTTCCACTACATGTACAACAGGTGAAAAACAAATTAAAATAAACAAATTAAACCTCCCAAGTGTTTTTTTTTATTACTATTATTTTTCATTTCCTAAAGATTAATTGAAAGGTCCATGGAGTTTGGAGGGTGAGGACCCAGGAAACCGCAACAAGGAGGAGAGGGACAGAAAATGGCAAGTCACAAAGGAGGCCTTGGAGACCATGATGAAAATGTCCACCTCACTCAGGCTTTTTGCTTTAGACTTTCCATTCTGGACCAATCTATGTGCAGAAATGTGCCTAAAACCCTGAAAACTGTTAAACTTACCACAGATATTCACTTAGTGTCTATAATAACAACATTTAATAGTTTCATGAATTGTGTTCATCTCATACCCAAATCACCTTTATCAAATTCTACTCTAAATTCTGCTCTAATACAATACCAGTACTCATGACCAGAGTGCACAAATGCAACATTGTTTTTTCATACTTGACAACACAATAAAACACAAGAAAAATCAGAATATGTTTGAGATTAGGATTTTTATTTGATGGTAAATCTATTTTTTTATGTCAGGTTTTTTTTTTAAATTTCATTTTGTTTTACTTTGATGCTATAATGGATGATTTTAAAATTCAGTTAAATCTAAGATTATATAGCATCACAGCAAAACAAGAGTCTCCTCAAGGTGCTTTATATTGTAAGGTGAAAACCCTACAGTATTAGCAGGAAAATACCCAACAATCAAAAGATCCCCTTTGAGCAAGCACTAGGCGACAGTGGGGAGGAAAAACTCCTTTGATAAGGAGAAACCTCCAGCAGAACCAGGCTCAAGAAGGGGCGGCCATCTGCTGCGACCGGTTGGGGGTGATGGAGAGACAATATAGGGAGACAAGATGAAATATACTTCTGTTGGCCAATTACATTGTTTTTGAATAAATTATTAAATGCTTCGAGATCTTTAAAGAAGCATTGTAGTGTGTGTGTGTGTGTGTGGGGGGGGGGGGGGGGGGGGGGGGGTGAAGCTGGTCTTTTAGTCATCGCTGCTGCCCTCAAAGCAGCCCCTAAACGGCTTCATTAAAGCTTTTCCCACTGCTTGAAAGAACCTTGTAATTTTAGACTTCAGTGGGGGATTGAGTACAACCTCAATAGTCATGTCCAGGAGATCCAGAAAAAGTTCATCAAAAGTGTAATCATCTGGTGTAAGAGCCGAATGTACAAACTGATCTGCAGAGTCAAGCTCCTTTATAAGGGCCTTACTCATTTTCTTTAGCATCCGCCGTTTGTTATTTTTAAGAGCACTCAGATATCCTGGGACTCTGACCTTATCTAGAAGCAGATCTGTAAGACGCCTGGTGATCGCTTCGTATTCTTCTATATTCAGAGTGCTTGTGTCGAAACTACATTTCTCCAGGAGCTTATCTAACAGACAGTTACTGAAGTCTCTGACAATTTTCTCAGACTCCTCCTGTAAGTTTTCAGAGGTTGATGGCTGACTTTGAGCTTCTGTAAGCCCAGCTTCAGTGATTGGTTCAGGCTCAGGGCTGTTTTCTGGGGGTGGGCCCTGCTCTAGTACACTCACGCAGGAGACTGTTTCATTTTTGGGAGGACAATCTGGACGTGACTCTGGTTCAGACAGTCTGTCATTTTCTTTTTGCTCTGTTGGAGTCAGTGCTCTTAAAATCACATCCTGGATGTCTCCCACGGCACCAGAAATCTTGTCACTTTGGACAGTTTGATCCAAAGCATCATTCTCTAACCACAGAAGAGTGTTTTGCAAAAACTTTTGCACTGAGTCTTCTACAGTCACATAGAGGACCTCGGGCGAAAAGGGTAACTCATCTGTTGGCTCTGCAGACCTAGAGATCACAGAGTCTGAAAGACATTTTCCTGATAGCATCACAGGGAGTACATATCTTTCAGTTGACTGGAGATAGTCATACACTTTATCTGTCAACTCCCTGGAAAACATCTCAGTTTCCTTTATCTTTTCCAGGGGGTTCCAGATACGGTTAAAATGTTCTGGCCCGTTTAATTTATTAAACATTTGTTCAAGAATGGGTTTGATGGTGTTATAATCAACTGGGGAAGAACTTTTAAACATGCTTTCCATCACTGGTGTGTTTACATAGCTACAAAAAGAACTGTAGTTGTCCAAA
>NC_140480.1:2395000-2573969 GCF_051167445.1 Perissodus microlepis | reverse complement strand
ATATAAGGGCTCAGTTGACTGTGACGTCACGGGCACGTCAAAGCGTTCGCTTCTTCACGTCAGGAGATCAAAGCGTTCGCTACGTCACATCAGGCGATCAAAGCGTTCGCTTCTTCACGTCGCACGCATGCGCACTGTCTGTGTTTTGAACTCCCACGCACAGGCTTCCCGACTTAAACCGCTAATAAATTCTTACATACACATCGTGTTGGTGTAAAATACAGTATCTGGAAGCGAAAGGACATTTAGCCTCGTTATTTACTCTCTTAAAATGCACAACACCCATATATAAAGTAAACGGACGGACACTGCAGCGAAACGGAGCTCTAATCTCCGAGTGTACAACCTCTGGACCCAGCGTGATCATCACCTGTTAATATGCTAACATGACTAACGCCAGCATCACTGCACGTAGCTCCGCTTATTTAAGCTCGTGTTAGCCTAAATACGTTCCAGCAGTACTAGCCAGCAGCCGTTTTTAATAAGTTAACGTGCTCTTGACAAATAAACCCTGCAGAAGCTCATACTGAACCAGCACTGAGCGCAGTTACCTGCTTGTACTTACAAGCACTGAGTAAGGCTGAATAAAATGAAGGCTGTCCAGTCACTGTGCTATGCCAAAGTTGAACAAATGTCTGATATCGTCTGAATATTTCTTAATGAGGTATTGTTCACAAAGTTACCCGTGCAGTGCTCTATACAGCTTACATCCTTTGAGAGAAATCATTTCAACTATTAATATTTGTTGTCCAATACTCAGGAGCTGCCCTCAGATTCAGACCTCAGCACCACTCAGTGACAACAGAAAACTCATCCTTTTTCTTCACTCTTTGTAGCAACTCCAAAATTAACCGATGAAAATAGTACATAGGTTAAAGTACCACATGATGTACTGTCAGTGAAAGCTGCACTTGTTTTATTGATAAAGTTAAAGAAAAAAGTCAAAGGGATTAATCATCCATGTAACTGTGTCACTATAAAACACTTTAAAACAGGCTTTAAACAAAGTGATTTTAAGCATTCCACATGAGCTTTTCAAGAATTTGCGTCACTTAAAGCACATTATGTCAGTTTGTTTAAGAAGCAGGGTTGTAGCCATTTCATTATGATGTCACTCTCAAAGATCACAGAGCAGATCACATAGCATTTGTAGAATCAAGAGATCTGGTACAAAGACGTGCATGTGGTGTCTTATTGCACCCCAAAATGATATGTGGCGGGATCTTTTAGTGGTTTTTGTACAGCGGATCGGTTAATTTGTGCGCGCATACCACCCCAAATGTACCTTGCATTCAAGAAAGACCTCAACTGTTACTGGAACATATGGCTCAGCTAAACTGCAGGTCCAGGTTTACAGGTCAGCTGTATTTCTGCTACATGCACATGGAATTGACACTTCATTGCATATACATCTGCCTCCCGTTCCTTTTGTTGTTTTAGGTTAATACTTTAAAAGGCAATTTAAAAAATGAAATAACGTGAGAGTTATGTCAGGTGGCATTGTATGTGTGTGAAAGCTGTACATTTCTCCTCAAATCAATGTTTTGATTCAGTGTGTCAACCCATGTGGTACTTTAAATTACACAAATGAAGGTTTAGAGTACTGCAGTCTAGTAGGTATTGACTCAAGCAAGATTTAAAAAGCATTACAATTTGATCATGACCCTAATTCAGAAAGCATTAATTTTTTCCTGCAAAAGAACACAACCTCCAGGCTTTTTCAGCATTGTCAGTTTGTGCAAAGAATCATTTTCCACTACATGTACAACAGGTGAAAAACAAATTAAAATAAACAAATTAAACCTCCCAAGTGTTTTTTTTTATTACTATTATTTTTCATTTCCTAAAGATTAATTGAAAGGTCCATGGAGTTTGGAGGGTGAGGACCCAGGAAACCGCAACAAGGAGGAGAGGGACAGAAAATGGCAAGTCACAAAGGAGGCCTTGGAGACCATGATGAAAATGTCCACCTCACTCAGGCTTTTTGCTTTAGACTTTCCATTCTGGACCAATCTATGTGCAGAAATGTGCCTAAAACCCTGAAAACTGTTAAACTTACCACAGATATTCACTTAGTGTCTATAATAACAACATTTAATAGTTTCATGAATTGTGTTCATCTCATACCCAAATCACCTTTATCAAATTCTACTCTAAATTCTGCTCTAATACAATACCAGTACTCATGACCAGAGTGCACAAATGCAACATTGTTTTTTCATACTTGACAACACAATAAAACACAAGAAAAATCAGAATATGTTTGAGATTAGGATTTTTATTTGATGGTAAATCTATTTTTTTATGTCAGGTTTTTTTTTTAAATTTCATTTTGTTTTACTTTGATGCTATAATGGATGATTTTAAAATTCAGTTAAATCTAAGATTATATAGCATCACAGCAAAACAAGAGTCTCCTCAAGGTGCTTTATATTGTAAGGTGAAAACCCTACAGTATTAGCAGGAAAATACCCAACAATCAAAAGATCCCCTTTGAGCAAGCACTAGGCGACAGTGGGGAGGAAAAACTCCTTTGATAAGGAGAAACCTCCAGCAGAACCAGGCTCAAGAAGGGGCGGCCATCTGCTGCGACCGGTTGGGGGTGATGGAGAGACAATATAGGGAGACAAGATGAAATATACTTCTGTTGGCCAATTACATTGTTTTTGAATAAATTATTAAATGCTTCGAGATCTTTAAAGAAGCATTGTAGTGTGTGTGTGTGTGTGTGGGGGGGGGGGGGGGGGGGGGGGGGTGAAGCTGGTCTTTTAGTCATCGCTGCTGCCCTCAAAGCAGCCCCTAAACGGCTTCATTAAAGCTTTTCCCACTGCTTGAAAGAACCTTGTAATTTTAGACTTCAGTGGGGGATTGAGTACAACCTCAATAGTCATGTCCAGGAGATCCAGAAAAAGTTCATCAAAAGTGTAATCATCTGGTGTAAGAGCCGAATGTACAAACTGATCTGCAGAGTCAAGCTCCTTTATAAGGGCCTTACTCATTTTCTTTAGCATCCGCCGTTTGTTATTTTTAAGAGCACTCAGATATCCTGGGACTCTGACCTTATCTAGAAGCAGATCTGTAAGACGCCTGGTGATCGCTTCGTATTCTTCTATATTCAGAGTGCTTGTGTCGAAACTACATTTCTCCAGGAGCTTATCTAACAGACAGTTACTGAAGTCTCTGACAATTTTCTCAGACTCCTCCTGTAAGTTTTCAGAGGTTGATGGCTGACTTTGAGCTTCTGTAAGCCCAGCTTCAGTGATTGGTTCAGGCTCAGGGCTGTTTTCTGGGGGTGGGCCCTGCTCTAGTACACTCACGCAGGAGACTGTTTCATTTTTGGGAGGACAATCTGGACGTGACTCTGGTTCAGACAGTCTGTCATTTTCTTTTTGCTCTGTTGGAGTCAGTGCTCTTAAAATCACATCCTGGATGTCTCCCACGGCACCAGAAATCTTGTCACTTTGGACAGTTTGATCCAAAGCATCATTCTCTAACCACAGAAGAGTGTTTTGCAAAAACTTTTGCACTGAGTCTTCTACAGTCACATAGAGGACCTCGGGCGAAAAGGGTAACTCATCTGTTGGCTCTGCAGACCTAGAGATCACAGAGTCTGAAAGACATTTTCCTGATAGCATCACAGGGAGTACATATCTTTCAGTTGACTGGAGATAGTCATACACTTTATCTGTCAACTCCCTGGAAAACATCTCAGTTTCCTTTATCTTTTCCAGGGGGTTCCAGATACGGTTAAAATGTTCTGGCCCGTTTAATTTATTAAACATTTGTTCAAGAATGGGTTTGATGGTGTTATAATCAACTGGGGAAGAACTTTTAAACATGCTTTCCATCACTGGTGTGTTTACATAGCTACAAAAAGAACTGTAGTTGTCCAAACAATCTGCTGTCTGATCATCAAGAGACTTGACCGGTTCGTGGAGACAGACGAAGAACCTTTTGTTTTTCTTCACCAGGTGTTTTATCTCTCTGATCATTTTGTAAAACTGCTTTTTGGCAAAAGCGCAGAAGCAGTCTTTGTGCAGCTTTTGGTCATTGCTTTTTCTGGATGGGATGCATGACGCGAAAAAGTTTTTCACCTTTTGGATAATTGCCTGCACATTAAAAGCAGGTTCGCGTGAGTCACATTTCTCACTAGATGTGACATCTTCACCATCAAAAGACTGCAGATGATCAATTATTGTGTTTACAATGTCAGCTGCAGCTATTTCTGCTGGCGTGCTGGGACGCTGGAGACTTTCAGCTGTCTCAGCATCTGTGCACGTCTCGATTTCTGTGTCATCTTCGGCATTGGAATACTTCAGAGTGTCAAGTATTGCAATGATAACATCAGCCACGATCACTTCACCTGGGGTGCTGGAACGACTTTCCGCCATCTCTCCAGTTTCACTTCCTTTTTTCTCTACAGGCGTCGTGTCATTTTCATCCTTATTGTCCTCTGTGATTCCTGTGTCTGTGCTCCATTTGGTGAGAGCGCTGCTCACCTCCTCAACAACCATTGCCTTCTCAGAGATCTTTGATTCAGTACTCTCTGCTCTTGAATTAGACGGGCTAGGGGAACTAGCTGCGCCGCCCTTTGACATGCACTGGCTGCTTAGCTTACCTGCACATTTTTCCAAACATGAGGCTGCGTGAGAGACCATGCGTCGAAGGTTTTTTGTGGTTGTCATTTTTCCACTGACATAAACGGCAGGATCTGACCGTAAATCCGGGTTGTTTAAGAGTAGAGTCAGAGCTGAGTTGACCTTTTCTGAGATCTCCGATTCAATCAGTTTTGTCAGCTTCTTACTGGACTGACAGTTTTCATGGGGGATGTTAAGAGCGATGCCAAAGCTGGTTGAAAGAGAGTCTCCCAGCGACGGAGCTATTTTTGCCACAGGTATGCTGATATCTGTTTGGGACAATTCGTCTGTCATTAACTCCTGAAGTGTGGGAAGTGCAGATTTCAGGATGCCGGTAGAAACTATCTGAATGATTTCGATTATCATATCAGCCAGTAATGCTTGGAGATCAGAGTCCCAGATTCCCTGTTCAATCATTCCCCATTGTACCTGGGAGAACTGATCAAAACACTTGGTTATAGCAGGTAAAATATGCTCGGGAATAATGGGGATAGAGCCTGTAGTCTGAAATTCAGCCATTGTGGACGTTTGTGTGTCAGTAAAATTATTTGAAGGACTTTGAAAATCTAAGTTTCTAGAGTGTGAAGATCGCGGTCTGTACATCTCATTTACTTAACGTTAAGTAGTAGAATGTGAGTCCTGGCGGGGTCTATATAAGGGCTCAGTTGACTGTGACGTCACGGGCACGTCAAAGCGTTCGCTTCTTCACGTCAGGAGATCAAAGCGTTCGCTACGTCACATCAGGCGATCAAAGCGTTCGCTTCTTCACGTCGCACGCATGCGCACTGTCTGTGTTTTGAACTCCCACGCACAGGCTTCCCGACTTAAACCGCTAATAAATTCTTACATACACATCGTGTTGGTGTAAAATACAGTATCTGGAAGCGAAAGGACATTTAGCCTCGTTATTTACTCTCTTAAAATGCACAACACCCATATATAAAGTAAACGGACGGACACTGCAGCGAAACGGAGCTCTAATCTCCGAGTGTACAACCTCTGGACCCAGCGTGATCATCACCTGTTAATATGCTAACATGACTAACGCCAGCATCACTGCACGTAGCTCCGCTTATTTAAGCTCGTGTTAGCCTAAATACGTTCCAGCAGTACTAGCCAGCAGCCGTTTTTAATAAGTTAACGTGCTCTTGACAAATAAACCCTGCAGAAGCTCATACTGAACCAGCACTGAGCGCAGTTACCTGCTTGTACTTACAAGCACTGAGTAAGGCTGAATAAAATGAAGGCTGTCCAGTCACTGTGCTATGCCAAAGTTGAACAAATGTCTGATATCGTCTGAATATTTCTTAATGAGGTATTGTTCACAAAGTTACCCGTGCAGTGCTCTATACAGCTTACATCCTTTGAGAGAAATCATTTCAACTATTAATATTTGTTGTCCAATACTCAGGAGCTGCCCTCAGATTCAGACCTCAGCACCACTCAGTGACAACAGAAAACTCATCCTTTTTCTTCACTCTTTGTAGCAACTCCAAAATTAACCGATGAAAATAGTACATAGGTTAAAGTACCACATGATGTACTGTCAGTGAAAGCTGCACTTGTTTTATTGATAAAGTTAAAGAAAAAAGTCAAAGGGATTAATCATCCATGTAACTGTGTCACTATAAAACACTTTAAAACAGGCTTTAAACAAAGTGATTTTAAGCATTCCACATGAGCTTTTCAAGAATTTGCGTCACTTAAAGCACATTATGTCAGTTTGTTTAAGAAGCAGGGTTGTAGCCATTTCATTATGATGTCACTCTCAAAGATCACAGAGCAGATCACATAGCATTTGTAGAATCAAGAGATCTGGTACAAAGACGTGCATGTGGTGTCTTATTGCACCCCAAAATGATATGTGGCGGGATCTTTTAGTGGTTTTTGTACAGCGGATCGGTTAATTTGTGCGCGCATACCACCCCAAATGTACCTTGCATTCAAGAAAGACCTCAACTGTTACTGGAACATATGGCTCAGCTAAACTGCAGGTCCAGGTTTACAGGTCAGCTGTATTTCTGCTACATGCACATGGAATTGACACTTCATTGCATATACATCTGCCTCCCGTTCCTTTTGTTGTTTTAGGTTAATACTTTAAAAGGCAATTTAAAAAATGAAATAACGTGAGAGTTATGTCAGGTGGCATTGTATGTGTGTGAAAGCTGTACATTTCTCCTCAAATCAATGTTTTGATTCAGTGTGTCAACCCATGTGGTACTTTAAATTACACAAATGAAGGTTTAGAGTACTGCAGTCTAGTAGGTATTGACTCAAGCAAGATTTAAAAAGCATTACAATTTGATCATGACCCTAATTCAGAAAGCATTAATTTTTTCCTGCAAAAGAACACAACCTCCAGGCTTTTTCAGCATTGTCAGTTTGTGCAAAGAATCATTTTCCACTACATGTACAACAGGTGAAAAACAAATTAAAATAAACAAATTAAACCTCCCAAGTGTTTTTTTTTATTACTATTATTTTTCATTTCCTAAAGATTAATTGAAAGGTCCATGGAGTTTGGAGGGTGAGGACCCAGGAAACCGCAACAAGGAGGAGAGGGACAGAAAATGGCAAGTCACAAAGGAGGCCTTGGAGACCATGATGAAAATGTCCACCTCACTCAGGCTTTTTGCTTTAGACTTTCCATTCTGGACCAATCTATGTGCAGAAATGTGCCTAAAACCCTGAAAACTGTTAAACTTACCACAGATATTCACTTAGTGTCTATAATAACAACATTTAATAGTTTCATGAATTGTGTTCATCTCATACCCAAACCACCTTTATCAAATTCTACTCTAAATTCTGCTCTAATACAATACCAGTACTCATGACCAGAGTGCACAAATGCAACATTGTTTTTTCATACTTGACAACACAATAAAACACAAGAAAAATCAGAATATGTTTGAGATTAGGATTTTTATTTGATGGTAAATCTATTTTTTTATGTCAGGTTTTTTTTTTTAAATTTCATTTTGTTTTACTTTGATGCTATAATGGATGATTTTAAAATTCAGTTAAATCTAAGATTATATAGCATCGCAGCAAAACAAGAGTCTCCTCAAGGTGCTTTATATTGTAAGGTGAAAACCCTACAGTATTAGCAGGAAAATACCCAACAATCAAAAGATCCCCTTTGAGCAAGCACTAGGCGACAGTGGGGAGGAAAAACTCCTTTGATAAGGAGAAACCTCCAGCAGAACCAGGCTCAAGAAGGGGCGGCCATCTGCTGCGACCGGTTGGGGGTGATGGAGAGACAATATAGGGAGACAAGATGAAATATACTTCTGTTGGCCAATTACATTGTTTTTGAATAAATTATTAAATGCTTCGAGATCTTTAAAGAAGCATTGTAGTGTGTGTGTGTGTGGGGGGGGTGAAGCTGGTCTTTTAGTCATCGCTGCTGCCCTCAAAGCAGCTCCTAAACGGCTTCATTAAAGCTTTTCCCACTGCTTGAAAGAATCTTGTAATTTTAGACTTCAGTGGGGGATTGAGTACAACCTCAATAGTCATGTCCAGGAGATCCAGAAAAAGTTCATCAAAAGTGTAATCATCTGGTGTAAGAGCCGAATGTACAAACTGATCTGCAGAGTCAAGCTCCTTTATAAGGGCCTTACTCATTTTCTTTAGCATCCGCCGTTTGTTATTTTAAGAGCACTCAGATATCCTGGGACTCTGACCTTATCTAGAAGCAGATCTGTAAGACGCCTGGTGATCGCTTCGTATTTTTCTATATTCAGAGTGTTTGGGTCGAAACTACATTTCTCCAGGAGCTTATCTAACAGACAGTTACTGAAGTCTCTGACAATTTTCTCAGACTCCTCCTGTAAGTTTTCAGAGGTTGATGGCTGACTTTGAGCTTCTGTAAGCCCAGCTTCAGTGATTGGTTCAGGCTCAGGGCTGTTTTCTGGGGGTGGGCCCTGCTCTAGTACACTCACGCAGGAGTCCAGTGACTTATGACATCGTGATTGAGGAGTTATAGAGTCTTAATGTCTGAATGATCTGTGAAAGCGCTCCTTCCTGCAGCGAGGGTGTTTCAGTCTCTGTCTAAAGGAGCTGCTCAGCCCACTCACAGACTCATGCAGTGGGTGATGTGGGTTGTTCATGATGGATGTCAGCTTTACTAACATCCTCCCCTCACCAACCACCTCCACAGACTCCAGGGGACATCCCAGCACGGAGCTAGACCTCCGCACCAGTTTGTCAATCCTGCTCCTGTCCCTGTCCGTGCATCCACTCCCCCAGCAGGCCACTGCATAGAAAAGAGCAGATGCTACCACAGTGTCATAGAATGTCCTTAACAGAGTCCTGCAGACTCCGAAGGACCTCAGTCTCCTCAGCAGGTGGAGTCGACTCTGGCCCTTCTTATTCAGGATGTCTGTATTTGTAGTCCAGTCCAGTTTATTGTTGAGGTGAACACCCAGGTACTTATAAGAGTCCACTATCTCAATGTCTTTCCCTTGGATGTCCACTGGTGTTGTAGGGGGTGACTTCCTCCTGAAGTCTATGATCATCTCCTTTGACTTGCCGGCGTTGATTTGGAGTACGTTGGTCTCACACCAGCCAACAAAGTCACTGATGACCCCCCTGTATTCCTGATCATTCCCGTCTGATACGCATCCAATGATCGCTGTATCATCTGAGAACTTCTGTAGATGGCAATTGTCTGAATTATAACAGAAGTCTGAAGTGTAAAGGCTGAACAGGAAAGGTGAGAGCTGCAGATTACCACCTCGGACACACAGTCATGGAGCCTCACATACTGTGGTCTGTTGGTAAGGTAGTCGATGGTCCATGCAGTCAGCTGTTTGCCTACTCCGGCTCCCTCCAGCTTCCCTCTCAGTAGTGCAGGTTGGATGGTGTTGAAAGCACTGGAGAAGTCAAAAAACATGATCCTCACAGTGCTCCCCGCCTGCTCTAGGTGAGAGAGGGATCAGTGTACCAGGTAGATGACAGCGTCATCCACCCCAATTCCAGAACGGTAGGCGAAATGCAGGGGGTCCATCACTGAGCCCACCAGTGGCCGAAGGTGGTGCAGGATGAGCCGTTCCATGGTCTTCATCAGATGAGAAGTCAAGGCAACAGGCCTGAAGTGGTTGGGCTCCCTGGGGTGTGCGATTTTTGGCACCGGAACCACACAGGAAGTCTTCCACAGTTCAGGAACCCTCTCCAGGCTCAGGCTCAGGTTGAAGATGTACAGGGCCACCTGACAGAGCTGGTCTGCACAGTCCCTGAGCAGTCTGGAGCAGATTCCATCCGGACCTGCTGCCTTCCTTGCCTTCGTCCTCTTGAGCTGATTTCTCACCTGATCAGCTGTGAAGTAGATGTGAGGCTGGGCTGGAGTGGGGACTGGGGCTGGCTTTGTTGTGGGTAGATGTGTGGATAGGGGTGAAGCAGGGTTGTGGTGAGAGGAGAGCTCAGGTGACTCAGGTGACAATGGCATTGCACCCGGAGGGGGGGCGGCAACTGGAGGGGGGTTAATGGAACCTGGGGGGTGGGAGAGGAGCCATTGTCAAATCTGTTAAAAAACAGATTCAAGTCGTTAGCCCACCCCCGGCCAGCAGACACTGTGGCTCCTCCATTGTCCTGGAAGTGTCCAGAGATTTTTTTCATGTTCCTCCAGACTTCTCTGACGTTTTTCGTCAGACGTCAAACGTTGTTTGCGCCAGAAAGAGGAAACCGCCGGATGTCGCGCTAAACAACAGCAGCATGTTTAAGCTTGATCAGCTGTTGTTAGAATTTATTTAATATTACTTTCTAGTATCAGCTGATGTTTGCTGGAGCCACAGCTGTAAAAGCTGCTGGTCATGATATCGGTTTGGTTATCTGGTGAGAGGGAAACATGAAGATGAAACCAGGAGATGTCCTTACTGAATCATCAGAGCTGAACAGGTGATGGAGAAACAGGTTTACCTTTTAGGTGACATGACTGAGTTGAAGGGAAGTTATGAACTGTTTCTGAGAGACAAATAACACCAGGATCCTTTTCTATGTAGCTGACAGCTGTTAACTGTGCAGGGGCGGGTCTAGCAAAGTTTTGCCAGGGGGACAGGTAGGGCATTAACAGGGAGAGGGGGGCACAAAGAAATACTTTTCTTTCTTATTCTCATTTAAAATGTCTGGCTTTTAAAAAATAATTATCTGAATCTTACAACAAACAATTGATAGATTGATACATATATACCATCAAAACAGTGAACATCACTGTCACAACAGCGTTTGTTTTCATTCAAAGGCTTTACTGCAAACGCGTTACTGCCCATTTCTGTACATCACAGCGCTACCATAGACTTGTTATATTTTTCTTTCTTTAAATATAGGATTTAATTTACAGGGTAATAAAGAATTAGTATTGGTATAGAATTTATTTATACAATCCCATAATACTGTATTCTAAAATAAGTGCGCACATTTTAGTTTATACTGTTGATTTATTCTTTCTTTGTTTTCTGAGTCACCTCAGTGGAAGCTGCTCCCAGTCCCTTGGTTGATGAGCTAATAGGTGGGAAAGGGGCGGAGCAAGCCTCTATGGAGACCTGCAAATTGGGTCATACCACATCTCTGGATCATAGGGGGGGGATTTGTTATATAAGTTTCTGTTAGATTTTTGTGTGTTCTACCCTTTTATGTGTCTTTGTGGGCTGATCAGGCACTATTTAAGTTTCTCCTTTGTCTCATTTAAGTAGGTCAGTTTGAGTTAGTAGCTTTGGTTGTTACCGGCTTTTGAGTAGAGTTCTGTTACTTTGACTTTTTTTGTGGGCCCAAGATTTAGAATTTTTTTTGTATAATTTAACCAAGTTTGGTTTTTGGGTTAAATAAAACTTCTTCTTTTTTTTTTTACTTTAATCTGTGCCTGACTTTCCTTTACTGCTCTGTGCATCACATCATCATATTATAAAACATATGTAACCAGTGTACGTTTTACAGGATACATAATTTATATGTCTCTAATTTACCTTTAGTGCTGCGGGTGCTATCCAACTCATAGTGCCATCACAAGCTGTTTTTTAAGGTGAAATGTTGCATGTTATGAGTTGACCTCAGTCAACACACATTAAATGCCATTATGACTTTTGACCTTTCAGTTTGTTTTTAGTTCTTTTGTGTTGTGCTTTAGTAAAGTAAAATGCAGTTGTGAATTAATTTCAACTGGATTACAGTTAATGTGAACATTTTATTGCCAGCTGAAGAAAAATAAAAAGTGGCCTTGCTGCAGGCTTCCATATGATATTAACAAACTTGGGCTTCTGTACAGGTTTATAAGCACATAAAAGTATGATTGCTATAGTTGGATAGTTGGTTATAAAACCTACAGTTATTCTAATGGCCTCCTGAGGCTGGCCCCAAAAGATTTCTCCATAAACTCCAATGCTAAAATCCTCCGTACTGTACTTAAAAAGGTTTTTCCACTGGAGATAGTTTCCCTCTTTACAGCAACTGTACAAATGTTATAATTCATTCATTTGGATACTAGTAAGGCTTAGAGTTAGGGACATGGTCACAGGTATGCAGGGAGCTGTGGCAGATTGCTGTTTTTTAGGCTTCACCTCAACTAATACAAGTCACTCTGCTGGAACTTTCAACAATGTTTGTACCGTTTTAAGCATTTAAACTGGAATTAACTGACTGATGTTAGCTGTGGTGTACAACCTGTTCAAGAAGTTCGTGGCTTTAATGTTCCACATGGTTTAATGCATTTAAATAATTTAGTTTTATGGTATGTATTAAAAAAAAGCATGACACCATACTGGCTATGCATCATTTACATACAGTTTGTGGATTAAACTAGCAGTCAAGGCAATCCTTTGGTTGCAAACATTTCATTAGAGACAGTGACCTCTACTGGAATGGATAACTGATAACTTTTCAAAGTGAACTGTAATGGAGCTGTTTTGTTCCATTTGATGTGAACACAGCAATGTGGAGTTTAAAGTTTATTTTGCCAGTTGGCTGAGAAATAACCACAGTTATAAGCCTCACAGCTATTATTTTATTTTTCAGGGTCTTTGAAAAAAAGCATCATAAGCCACTGGGGAAGTAGTTAAAGTAGTTTAAGGATGTATTTTGAATTTGCATTTTTTTTAAATGGTGACAATCATTAACTAGTGTTTCCAACAAATTAGAATTTAAGTAAAAGTAAATACATAAATAAATAAAAATCCAACATTTACCTATTGGTAAATATTACGGGGAA
Organism: Perissodus microlepis; assembly: GCF_051167445.1. NCBI lineage: Eukaryota > Metazoa > Chordata > Actinopteri > Cichliformes > Cichlidae > Perissodus > Perissodus microlepis. The sequence goes on along the minus strand of NC_140480.1, from coordinate 2,561,129 downwards.
GGGCGCTAGTTAGTGAACGTGATTAGGCGGAGATCTCATCTGACATAATTAACACACTGCTGTTAATCGTGTCGCCGCCTATAATTTATCTTTGGAGTAGTGGCGCCCCCTGGAGACAAGCAGTTAAAACTAGCGCCACCTCAAGCTAAATCAAATTCTGTTTGCTTGCTCTTTAACAATATTTTCGTGCCATCATTGGGCCTGATCTCTATAGACATTCAATTTCACTAGGATAAATCTGCTTGCCACCTGGCAAGACAGGCGACACCTCGGGGCCCCAGGCCAGAGAGTTCACAAACTTTAAACTGCAGCAGTGGCAATGTGCAAATTTTGCAAGGATAGTATGAGAAACCTGGCCTCCCTAAGGGGGCCCTACAACGGAGATGGGAGGGGTCGTCTGTGAATTTTTGCCAAGGGTCAGAACAGATCACCACTGATGACGATGGAGCAGCACGTGACCATTTTCTCAGGCTAGACACCCGCAGACTGACTGCTGCTCCAACGTTTGACCACAAGGTGGAAATAAAACATCAGACAAAAATGCAATAGAAGTTGCATTTTTATGAAGTGAATTCATCCATCCATCCGCTTCCGCTTATCCTTTTCAGGGTCGCGGGGGGGCGCTGGAGCCTATCACAGCTATGAAGTGAATTCCAGCATATTTATTTTTATTTTAATTCACGCTCTTTATCTTCAAATTCCTGTTATTACCAGATACGATTCAATTATAATCCACTTTATTTCTTGTTCCTGGTTTTCTTTCTTTGCTGCCATAATGGTACTCAAAGCGTGGGGAGTAAATTACCTTATTTTTCCCTCTCAGTAGTCAAGTCAGCTTATATAAATTATCTTCTGCACGCCTCCAGTTTTTCCATGTTTGCAGATTATCTTAAAACAGGTATTCATTTAAATCCGAGTTTGATCACTACATCGCTGAAATTCCTGGGGGATTTTCCAGTGTTACTTTTATTTTGTTTTATTTTAGATTTATTTTTTGGAAAATTTGTGTGTGTGTGTGTGTGTGTGTGTGGGCCTGAGTGTAGAATCGGGCTTAAGTAAACATTTGGCCACAGCCTTGTGTATGGCGTTCTAATTAAAGTGGACAACTTCCTACTAATTAGTAAAACACTCCTTGAGCTTTAAAGGGAAAACCCAAAGGGCACGGTATCCCGAGGGCCCTTTGAAATATGCACAGGAAAAAATTAATAACTTGGCTATCCAACATCAAGCAAGGAAATAATTAGGGTTTTTTGTTTTTTTGTCCTGGTTTTTGACTCTCACTACATGTAGTTTTATCAGGTCAAGGTAACAGGAATGTGATAGCAGGGAGGTTTTTACCCGTCGGACAGCAGAGGGCAGCATAACAGTATGTGAGATGCTTTCAGTTATTGTATATATAGCAGATTTCATCACATTTTTTAGAATATGCCTGCGTTTTGAAAGTAAAGACAGATACACATACTAGAATAAAAGTGGCATGTTTATGTATTTCCAGTGAAAACTGCATTTTGTATCATAAATTAACCAGTAATGTTTTTTATAATAAATGGTAAATGGTAAATGGCCTGCATTTGTATAGGGCTTTACTCAGTCCCTAAGGACCCCAAAGCGCTTTACACTACATTCAGTCATTCACACACACATTCACACACTGGCAATGGCAAGCTACATTGTAGCCACAGCTGCCCTGGGGCGCACTGACAGAGGTAATACTAAAATATCATTTTCCCTGCTGCTATGAGACTTTGTAATATTTTTAATCTTTCTCACTCCAGACAGCCTGGTTTACAATGGCTGATAAAGTACAAAGGCTGCTCTTCTCACCCCTTCCAAATCTCAGAGAGTGGCATTCTTCACATTCCACACCGTTTTCCTTCAAAAGTATAAGTCTTCACACTTAATAACTATTGCTACTCAATACATTGATTTAGAAACCTACAGATGATGTTTTACTTCTATTTATTGCATGTTTTTATTCACTAAAATGCTCCAGGTTTTGTTTGTAAGATGTATTCATTGTCAGAACAGCCACTGGGTGGCACAGTTGCCGCAGCTCATTCCTAAAGTCTTTTATTCAGTCTTTCTGGAGTCGCAGTGCTATTTACTGTACATGACTGCATACTGAAGCACAGATTTCAAAATGTATAAATATGCATAGTAAAAGAAAAATATATACAATGTGCATGAAATGCATTTGTATTAAAAACAACAAAAAATAAATACAACCAATGCTGATAACATGCCAAAATACAACATATACAACAATAAAAATACAAAATTATACAACAACTAAAAAAAAACAATTCGTGTCAGTCATATATATCATTTTTTTTATTGTTTTGTATTGATGGGTTTTGTGTTGTGACTAATTCCTTCTGCTTGATTTGATTTTGATTTAAGTTTGGCAGTCAGTCTGATATTTGAAAAATGAAAAACATGGTAAAACTATCATGTAAGAAGTTAACACAAATTAAGACTTCATGCTACAACAGGCTACTGCGCCTTTCAAACACTGGCAAGTGCAGTCTTAGCTATTACAGCAGCTAAAATGGTCTCTGCCATTTTAGCACTCAACACTTGGTTGAGGGGAACATAACTCATCACCTTCCTTCAGCCTCATACCCAAACTGTCGTGGTGTTCGCTGAAGGTTTTTCCTGCAACAGACAAGACAGTTAACATCATTGTTCTTATTATCAGAATTTAAAGTCTCATCTATTTATAAAATATGCTGATATTTACCTTCTGCTGTTGGATATACACCACAGCATCGTGGACGGTGACAAAGATATGTTGTGGATTCATGTATTTCATCAGCCCACTGGACGTTAGGATCTTTAAAACACTCTCTGTGCACAGAGAACAAGCGGTCAGCATGTATACTCTCTCTAGAAAATATTAAAGCTTCTACATAAAAGTTTGCACAGAATAAAACAGAAAGAAAACAATTAGGAATAAAATATTTGGGGTACATGGGCCTCACCATTGCAGTTAGCCAAATATACATGAACTCCAACTTTCTGGCACTCAGTACACATCTAAAGGGGGGGAAAGCAATAAATTGCACTGATTACAATGCATCAAGAAATAAGGAAAAGCCTATACAGTGACATGGTGTAATTCAGGCTCAATGTTTTCAATTAGGTCTTACTTTCACTGACTAACCTGTGTCAGGAGTCTTGCTCCAGCAACATCAACAAATATCACGCTGCTGCAATCGATTAACACTGCCTGGTCATAGCTTTCAGATGTTTCTGCAGAAAAAATGTATTCATTTGAAAGTTCAAACTATTTGCAATACAAGAACGTCTTCAGAAAATGTTAATATGGTGTTAAAAAGTCTCTTGATATTTTTTTTTAAAAAATTCATGAAATAGCAATTGTATTTAGAATTGTTTACTTGACATACACTTATACAAAGTCATTGCTTACCTGATTTGAAGAACTCATTTTCTGAGGAAAACAATGTGTTTGCAATTCCTCTTTCCTACAAAAAAATACAGGGGGAAGCGGAAAGTTACTGAAGTAAGTATTTTGTATTTTTACCATGTATGTGTACTGTATTTTTTTTTTTTATATTTTGTGACTCAGATTAACGAGGAATAGCAATAATCATACCACAGTGCTGACAGTGGTCTCCCTCTCCCGTTTCTCCAGGGCTTTTATGGCCTTCTCCCGCCTGCGGATCTTCTCTGGTGTCAGGCCCAACAGCCTAATCATTTCCTCCCTGAAGAAGCTACGGTTGCCGTAGTAAATGGGCCCGTTGTAAGTCAGGATTTTCACTCCAGGCACTTCGTAGCACTGTAAGAAAAATAGAAATGCATCACCTGTATTCTTGGATAGTCATACTGCAAATCCACATGAAAATTTGACGAGATATTGACAGGGTGAGAGAAAGTTTGTATATTTCTGGAGCTGGTTGCTCATTTTCATATTTCAAAGAAGAGAAATAACCCTCGCTCACCTTGTTATGGTTCTCCAGAGGTCTGTAAATTTCTGTGTTGCTGGCCCGACCAAGCACTGAACAACCAGCCCTGTTAAATCATAAACTTTAAATTAATGTAAGAAGTTATGATAGACCACATATGTTACTTACATGAAGTATGATGTTTGTGTTTATGTGAGTTTTGTTTTTAGCCTTCCAGATGTGCACATTTTCCCTTATAAGTGCTTTTGCTGGATTGCACTATGGTATTTGTGCAGAGGGAATGGAAAATGTACCTTTGTGTGCGGCAGATGACAGTCATCATAGAGAAGACTACCCCGATAGCCAGGCCAAGGTCCACATTGAGTATCACCACAGAGAGCCAAGTTACAAGCCAAACCATCTACACGCAAACAGAGACACAATAATGCATTGTCTTGTCAGGATATAACAATTAACAATAGATGCCTGTCAGCGTAAATTATGATTAATTCTAGCCTAGCAATTAATGCGAAAGTGCAAGGATCAAGCAATTTATGTGATGTGCTCCCCGTGTTCCAGTAGGTCAGGATTCCAGGGCCCTGATTAATGCTTCTTGGCTTCAGGCAGTGTTTATTTCAAAAAGTCTGGCAACTGATGGTGCCGCAGTTATTGTTTAAAGACAGTACAGGTGACATCAATTTGTCAAATGAACTTGGAATAATTGAGTGTTAGTATTACAAAGTATGGAAGACGTGCATGGAAAAATATTCACAGCATTTCTTTAAATGGCACATACTTCGACACAGTTCAAAGCTGGAGATACTTTTATCCTGCATGATTAAATTAAACATTATAATATACTTCACCCCACCTGTGTAAAATGTTCACTAGACCAAGGAAATCTGTGTCACTAATTCTTAAAGTTACATTAGTTGCTGCACTAATTACTTAGAAGTCTGGATGACAGCTATGAGGCCAGTCTTCTATCTCCATCCACACTGCCAGCAAGAACTTCTGCTGCAATTCTGGAAATTTGAGGAAAAACCCAGCAATATGACATGATGCTTTAACCCTGTAAAGCCTGAACTATATGAAAATGGCCAGAAAATTCTCATTTTTTTAAACTGGAGCATTTATTTAATCTTCAGACCTTTTTAAAAAAAAATAGAAATTAAAATATCAATTTGCATATATGTGTTTTAAATTGTATCATGTTTGCTACTGTCAGCATTTTTGTTCAATTTGTTGCTCAGAGGGTTTTTTTTTGTTTTGTTTTTTTATCATAAACAAACAAAAACAGGTTATGGTTAAAAAAGAAATCCTACTGATGATGTAGAGCAGGGATGCCAAGCTCATTTTACATTACACTTTGATCTCATGTGGGCCGGACCAGCGAAATAGTCCTTTCTGGCAGCGTACAGAAGTTTATCTATATATTTAATCCCTGAGATAGCTATTTATATGTCTATTTGCCGTGTTTTAAAATAAATAAAGATTCTGGCTGCATTAAATAATCATTCTTCTGTTTTCTGGTATTTATTTGTCTTCAGAGGTGAGAAACACTTATCATGTTATAGCTTGCTTTTAAGTGGCCTTACAAAGTCAATTTTACTGATTCTCCACAGGTCAGGTAAGTCTTGGAACTGCAGGAACATCTGTCTGAGGCTGGTAACATTGATGCATGCCAGGACTGCCTGCAGACACAGACAAAGGATAGGATAAGTGAACTTGCCCCCTCTCCTTCTCTAAAGGTTGTTGAGACACATATTTAAGCTCACCTTGGGTAGGAAGTAGAACAGTGGTCCAATTAGCAGAAGAACAATCAGGACAACAAGACTAGTGAACAACCCAGAGAGCTGCACGAATACACCAAAAGATACAAGGATTTCTATGTTAAATGTAAAATTAGCATTTTGTATTCTCTGTGCAGATTGTTTTGGAAATTGAAGCATGTTTTTCTGCTCCTATTATAACATCAGTATAACATCAGTAACGGTACATTTAAGACAGGTGTCAAGTTTTCTGCTCCTTGGTGAGAACTCTTAGTGGAAACTGAATATCATGTATGCTACCTGTGTGTATCCTCCAGCACTCTCGAGTATATTAGTGGTGGCTAAAGTGGCTGAGCTAGGGAAGCAGGTAAAAAAGGATGACACTGTGTTGGAGATCCCATGAGCCAGCAGCTCCTGAAATAAAACACAGGTTCAGTCCAAATACCTGACAGATTTGCAAGAATCGATTTCACCATTTGAACAAGGAGCAGTGACATTCCTACATTTTACCTGGTTGGGGTGTATAGAATATCCATGTTTATCGGCATAAATCATTGCCAGTGACACGGACACAGCATAGCCAACAAATGTTATGGCTATTGTGTCCCCAGCAATGGCAGGGAACATGTGAAAGGCAGGCAATTGTGGCCTCGGGAATCTGAAGACCACAAGATTTGTGAAAATTAGTCAGAGCACTTTTAACTACTGAATGAATCAGTCTTTTATTTTATTTTATTTTATTTTTAAATTAAAGTCTAAAAACTTACCCAGCAGGGATATGGCCAACTATCTCAATGTTGTAAGTGGAGTCCAGTGAGCAGGCATAAGCCACACCTGTGGCAATAATCACCTGAAGCATAAAGTCAGAGTTACAACTGTAAATTATTAAATATATCTTTAGCGTTCACAAAGCTAGTTAACTAACCGTGAGGATCTCCACAGGGATAGGTGTTCGGAGGCGTTTCCTGAAACGCATGTTGAGCTCCTTAACTGGTACCAGGATGGCCAAACACACCAAAGAGATCAGCAGCTCCGCCATGTTAGTGTGAGGCAGGTTTTCCATCACTGATGCTAAAGTCTGAGCACACAAGACCGTGATAAGACTACAAAAAATAACTCTTTGCTCAAATGAGAACACTTCTTCTTCACCAAGCACTGCTTTTTACCTTGAAGAGAGAGAAGGTCCCAGTGTGGCGAGGGAGCCGCAGGCCCAGCATGCTTTGCAGCTGTGAGATGGTGACATGGAAGGCGGCAGCACTGGTGAAGGCCTTAACAATTGGCTCAGATAGGTAGGTGGAGAGAAATCCCAGCTGAAGCGCAAACATGCAGAGCTGGGCGAAAAGAGTTTAATGTAACACTGTGAGTTTGATACACACATACACTATTATTTCACTTTATTGACTTTCTGTGTCTGTTTTACCATAATAATTCCTGAGAGAAGTGCTATAGCTGAGGCCACTCCAATTCTCTGGGCTTCAAAGTCACTCGCTTCAGAAGAACTTGAGTTAATCTCCAGAGGACTGGGAACCAGCTGCTCCACCACAGAGCCAGTCATCAAACTCACTACAGCAAAGGTCCCTGAAAAGAGGCCAAACATATCCATAAAGCAATATAAAAGTAATCTGACTTTAATTCCAAGATATATGCTTCAAATCATTTAACCCTCACATACAGGTGGGGTAACATTGACCTGTTTTTGATAGCCTGAAATGTGATGACTTTTTCTAAAATGAGCCAAAATACAAAAAAGGGAAATATATTATTTACAAGCTAGAAGATTCAGTATATTTAAGCCTTGGTCAAATTTGACCTGCATCTATTGAGACATTGGAAATGGTGTTTTTAGGGAATCTTCAAATTGTGAAACTGTCTGTGTGTATTTTTATGTGATACTGGTGGTTCAAGGGGGACATTGACTCTGTCCCAACAACTGCCTTTGTTCCCATCACATTTACCCAGGTTCCCCCAGTGACAGACTCCAGCTGCTCTTTGAAACTGTGAAATAGGAAAACTGTGTAGCAGCGATCATTTAAGGTGCACAGGAGCCCAGAGGTCATTAAATCTGCAACTGCAAGAACGAGCAATGCCATAAAAGAATCTAATATATATTCTGAGATAAGTGAGATTACAACCAAGATCAATAGAACCATTGTGAGTTTCATATGATTATAAAATTTCAGTGAATGCACTCAGTAGTTTGCAATAAACAAAAGAGTTTTTTTAATAAATACTGATGATATAGATGGTAGTTGTGATTGTAATGGCTTTTTAATTGTAATAGTTTTACATGGTTATATAGTAAATCCCAACAGCTCTAGAATGTTCTGGCCATATTCAAATAATTATTGCTGCTATAAAACAGGACATAAAAACAAACAAACAAACAAACAAACAAAAACCCTCCACCTGCTCTCTGAAACATTAATAAAAGATTAAGGTTCCGTTTAATAATGACATGCAGGGTATTTTACAGAGATCTGTAGTTCGAGATTCAGTATAGACACTTATTACGTGGAAGTTCTTGACCTCATCAAAACTTACAGAGAGGGCATGAAATATGCACAGTATGTGAGGGTTACATCTGATTATGACTCTGCTGTTATCCCAGATTATTGAATTTCATCTTATACACTTCTCTGTGAATAAATAGACACCCTGTGGACTAACACCTTACCTGTGGATACATGGCGACCCGTGCCAAAAAACATATAAAGGACAACAGGAAAGAAAGAGGTGTAAAGACCAAATATCGGAGCCACGGATGTGAGCAGAGCAAAGGCCATGCCTGTTTAGAGGGGGGAAAGAAGAAGAAGAGAAGGAAAGGACAGTTAATGGTGTGTTGCTTCTCTTTCATTTAGGAATTTACGATCTGTTCCTGTTCTTCACACTAAGGCGATGAATGTGCAGTGTGACCAGATCAGACACCAACTATGTAAATGTACATTTAAGAAGTTTGAAGTTTACAGTTGAAACATTTTTGAAATACTTGTTCAAAATAAATTTATTTCAAAGTATCAGTATTAATAATGAACTATGTTTTGTCGTGAGATGTTCAATATGTTTTTTTTTGTTAATATTAAATTTTTTCAATGTAGGATTTTAATTTAAAAAAAATGAAAGTACGAGAGAAGCTCCAAGTAATTAATTCTAACGCAAACTTTTTTCTTTTTTCTTTTTCTCGACGCTGTGTTTTCTCACCTTGCGGAATATGAAGAATACCGACTGTGAGTCCTGCTATGGTATCTCCTAGAATCCATTTCTTTAGCTTGTATCTTGGCAGCCAGCTGAAAATGGGCACTCTCTCCCTCAACAGGTGAAGGCAGGCTCGCTTTGAACACCTGCACCTCCCTGCGAGTTTTTCCCGGAGCCGCAAGCTTCCACTGGCGTTATCGTCAGAGCCGTAAGCCTGTTTGAATCGGTCCTCCGTGTAAATGCTCCTGTATACAGCAACAGAAGCGCTCATGTTGTCCCTGCAGAGATGACTAATGACACCGTGCAGCCGCAGCAGTTAACTCAGTAGAGGTGTTGTCAGTTATAATACATTTATAGTTGACTCTCCTCTGACCTCAAGAGCCATTACATTTTCCTGTCAGACTCTAAGTAGCCAATGACATTGCTCATAACTCTACTTTTTTTTTCTTACAGTAATCAACAAGTTTTTTCACATCTTTGTCCAGCCTCAGAAATCATAAAGGTGTGCTGGTCGATTTTCCCCCCGAGAGAAATCCTCTGGGTCCTACTGCTAAAAGTTTTTTTGTTTTTTTTCCCCCAGCAGAAGATAGAAAGCCAGACATACAATCTTCCTGTCCTTCACTCTCAATACCTACTTCTAAACACACACACACTCCTTCACACTGCACAGCTATGTGGGAGGTCAAAGGAGGCACAATTGATAAAGTCATACAATGTATAGCACTGTGAAACTCCTAAAGAGATCAAAGTAGTGTTGCTGGTGGAGCTGAGGTGTAACCTCAAACCATGTCTGTTAACGAGGAGTTCATTTCCGAGAAGGATAAATGTCTGTAGTGGAGGGGGTTGTTTAAACTGTGTAGCCATAAGGAAAAGAGTCTGAATGGTACATGAAACCTCTGTGAAACTCAATCTTACATGGCATCCTGGTTCATGGATCAAACCACACCTTGACTCTGATCAGAGATTGTATGTGATGAGTGAGATCTTCTTTGTCAGACAGGAGCGAATACAAGGGAGCTTTGGATAAATACAAGATAAAACGGGATCTGTGTGTGTGTGTGTTAGCCTGCTGGCCGTATTCTCTGCAAGACGCAACTTGGAAATCTAACCGTATAATCAAAACAGAAATGGCTTTACCGAATGTGTGAGCATGGGCGAAGCAGAGGGAAATCACAGTCTCAAGAAAGGACTGGTCTGAATGGTGGAGATAAAACTAAGGAAATGGAGAATTTATCTTAAAAGTAAACCCAGTTTTGGGTGCTGTGAATGAATCTCTTCCGTCTCATGAATAAAGTCTCCCATTCTATGAGAAGCTACGTGAGGTAGGGAAGGCAACGCCACTGCTTTCTATTGTTGTACAGGGCAACACCCAGGGGTTTCGGCTTGAATGGACCCAGACCTTGGCTAGAAGGGCATCAAGTTTAAATTTGAAAATTCAAAATGTACTGTAACACACGCCCAAACATCAAAGATAACAAAGCATGAACTACAAATGTTACTGACCATGAACCCAGTTAAGATGGCCACACACACACTGTAATATCACTAATATAGAGCACCATACGGGTATAACAATACACTGTACAAGAACTATTATCCCAGTGTAATACCAGAGACAGGTGATCAAAATATTGTAATTATTAATGCTAAAGTTTCACTTACTTTTGAATGCTCAGTCCCAGATATTAAATCCCCCTAAAGAGTTGCAGTTCTATAAAAAACAAAATATTATCTAATTTGCTTTTGCTCACACTTACTTTGCTCAGAATCGAAAAATGCTTTGTTGGTAGATGGTAGATTTCAACCACTGAGTTCCATAAAGCAGTCAGATGTTTTGAAGGTCTTTAATCTGACACTCCTTTCAGCAAGGCAACACAACAATCACAAAACAACTTTGTCAGGTTTGGGAAAAGGTCAGAGTTAGGGTTAAATACGTACTTGGGGGTCAGGTGAGCTTCTAATTGCTTACAATAATTAACTTATCTATTTAGAACTATTACTGCACAATGCAACCAAGCTATGAAGCTGCACACTTTGCTCTCGTAGATTTCATCACCACAGTGCATCAGACACATTACATGCAGTCATCTGAGTAATTCTTAAAATAAAACTAATCACTTTTGGAGTTTTCATGAAATCATTTTCATATGTCATGTCACCTCAGCCCAGGGGGTGTTAGGTAATCTCACATACGGCGACAAAGCTGGATCCAGGTCAAGTGATTTAATTCTGAGAAATCTTTCATTCTTATTACTGTGGTTCATTCTCATTTTTTTAAATGAAAACATTAGCTAATTTGAGCTAAAACTTCCCCATGTTGTTGTTATTCCCCGAAAGAGAAGTCACTGCTAACAATGCAAGGGGAGTCAGACAGGGTGTAGGTGAAAGGTCCAAGGATGTGTTGCAGATGCAAAGCGCTGCATGGGCAAAGTGTGATGTATTCTTGCCTTTATAACTGAATGAAATAAACAGACATGCATGTGAAGAGTTGTTTTTGTTCCTGTGTCATATTCCTAGAATTTCTGTCTCTGGTGGAGAGGCGATCCAGTGATATTAGGGACTTCCTTTAAATGCCAGGAATGTGGGCTATTGTGTTGATTAGCTCCAGAGGATTTATAAACATGCCAGCAGAGTGATGTGTCTGCAGACTGTTTAAACAAGATATTAGTCAGCTGTTAAAGGAAAAATGCATTGAATAGAAAAGGATTTTGAATGCAAACCCCAAACTACAGACGGGGTTCTTTAGGAATGGTAACAATGAAAATGTGAATAACCGAGAGGCACAGTAAGCAACAAACTTGAGTCCTTTACACAGTTAGAGCCACAAATTATTGGACAAAGACAGAATAACACAATAACAGTACTACTACTACTACTACTACTAATAATAATAATAATAATAATAATAAATTGTTTGGGAATTGCAGCCATCTTTAGTCGCTGTCCCCTGTTTTCAGAGGGTGAAAATTATTGGAAAAACTAACACAATTTTAAATATAATGATTGTTTTTAATAGTTGGATGAAAATAATTTGTAGTCAGTGACTGCCTGAAGTGTTGAACCCATGAACATCACCAAATGCTGCCTTTCCTCCTTTGAGATGATCTGCTAGGCCTTTACTGCAGCCACTTTCAGTTGCTTTCGCAGTGCAGGTTTGTGTTTAATAAGTGAAAGCAGGCTCTGCTGGCTGAGTTTAGGTGACTTGCTCGGCCGTTTCTTTGACTGGAGAAACTGTCAGTCATACACGGCTCTATTATAACATTATCTCCACCATACTCACACTATATATTTTGGTTACTCAGTAATGTAATGGATTATTATAGTGAATTCATTAATCACATTGTATTTACAATTATGTTACGTACATTACAAAAGTTATTCAATTACCTGCAGAGTGTACAATGAAATGCAGAAAACACCAGCATCCAATTCTTTTATAAGCACATCTCAGTGCAGTACTTTTTGGTTTCTGTCACTTTTGCAGCTGTTCCATGACATTAAGTGTCTCCCCTAAATGACTTCACCTGTGTTTTATGAGCGTCTTCAACTTCTGTTGTGTTTTGTGTGCATGCTGGTATTTTCTTAGGTTGCGGTGCATCGGACCTCTCAGGGACGCTGTAAGAATGGGTGGATTGAAAGAAAAAAAAACAACATCAAACGTGCCCTTTTTCTTCCTTTGTAGTTTCTATAATCAGCTCATTTCAGTTTGTGCACAGAGAGGAGGAAAGTGGTGGACATCTACAAATTTTGAGGATTAAAATGCACAATATTTTTATTTTTAATGCATAAAAGGACAAGAGCAGTTTTGTAAAGTGCAAACTGCTTCCAGGATAGAAACACCCGCAACACATGCTGCATTCAGTAAAGCCGCTACTGCCAACACAACATCAAAGATAACAACAGTGACACAACAACTTTGCAAATATCTGCACACACAGCATGCTAACAAAGGAAAACAGACCAGTCTTAAAAATTTGCATGTACTGACCCCATCCTAGCAGCCAGTCTGATCTTCAACATGTAACAAAATCAAGCAGTGAACAGTTAGACTTGCAGCACCGTAGCCTCCATTTCTACCTGTATTTGATTCTGCAGTATAGAATGACTATGCTGATTGCTGTGAAGTCTCATTGGGCTAATTTTCAACATTGCTCTGAGTTGTCAACTTTGTGTTCAAACGTAAAAAAAAAAAGACAAAGCGCTTTTAAAAAATTGTATGTATGCCCTCATTAGGACAGGGATTTGTGTCAGTGTGTGGGGCTGTAGCCTGTGTTTTACACTATTCATTGGTAATTATGTGCTAATACGCTTCAGGCCATTTTAGGGAGTAATGCAAAAGTAATACAACAAGTAGCATGCTTCATGTCATGAGCTGTTTCTCTCCTTTTCCATAGTTTTCTCTTCCCATCATTTTCATATAAGGTAATCTTGCTTTCATATGTCTACAGATGTGTTTTCTGAACTGTGCTGGCTCTTTTAGACGTTTTCTGACAAACTCTAATCTTGTTTTCTTGTACTTGATTATAACCAGTGGTTTGCACCATGTTGTAAACATTCATGAAGGTGTGTCTCGATTGTAGAACTTGACAATGATACACGTGCTTCAGTAATCACATTACAATTATGTGATTACTTGAGTTAAAAAAGGTTCTTCACTTATCTTCATCAAAAGGCAGATAGAAAGAGAATAACATCAAATATGCTTTTTCTTACAGCACCCTTTCACTACAGTCAGCTGATAATAGTTCGTATTCAAAGAAAGGAACCATTACTGTTATTTTTATTGCGAGAAAGGACAAGAGCATAATAGTAAAGTGCAAACTGCATCTAAGACAGAAACAATGCAACTAAGCATCTGCACCGACAGCATCCTAACACAAAGCTCACAAAGAACCCAGGCCGATGTTGCAGTTGAGTATATGCTGAGCCCTGCAGCTGGAGCCTGATCTTAGATACAGGTAACAGAAGCAGTGTTGAGCAGTCAGGCGTGCAGCATTGTAGCCTCCATTTCTACAGTACAATCAGAATTAAAGTCTCTTTGAGCTGGTTTCAGCTTTACATTTTGTGTTGTCGGTGTTGTGTTCGTATTAAAACACGTACAGAAAGCTCTTGTGTGTCTCCTCATTAGAACAGGCATTTATGTAAGTGTGTGGGACTGTTATTATTATTGCTAACTGGTAATTATGTGTTAATTAAGAGTAACGCAAAAATAACATAACTAGTAATGTAGCAAACTACTTTCTCCAGAGAGTAATAAATGTACTGCATTATTTTTAAGAAAAGTAATGAGTAATGTGCAATACATTACTAATTTGAGTAACACTGACTACAACATCGGAGTAAACCTGCTGACACAAAACCAAAAACTATGGGTCCAAACGAGCTTTTTTTTACATCCTTATTTTTTCTAATTTTTTTTTCACTGTTGTTGATGTTTTTGAAGCGCAGAATTTTCCTGGAAGAAAAACATTTAGTTATCTTGTCTAAAAAAAAACCCTCTACAGTTCAGTGAGGCTTGGAAAAACATCCAATCCGATGGCAGCTGAAGTTTTGTTTGGCAGCGCACCTCATGATCCCACTTTCCTTGTTGCAATAGCATTAATCACATTATAAAAATACCTCATCCAGCCTGTCTCCTTCATGCTGAGTGTGTGTCCTGATCTTACGGGGTCTTTCAATTATTCTCTTCCAGGGAGAGTCTCCAGTTACTTTGTGGCCTATAGTTCCTGCTATTGTTCTTTATCTACTTTATGGGACGCTTGTCCCGACCCCCCATGGCATGTTCCTTTGGAAGTGACCTTGTCAATGAGGCTGACTGCTAGAAGCCAAGCCTCTCCTTGTGTCTCCCTACCTCTCCCAACCCTTTCCGTCTGCTGCTCGTCTCCATCCATTAGTGCCTCTCCTTGTCCTGTCCAAGTATTGTCTGACTTCAGAAATCATGTCCCATACAAAGCTTAAGATTGAGTCATACATTTATGGTAATTTGTCACTTGCATGTCAGAAAGCTCCTGCAAGGGTTAAATGCCAAACAAAAACTAGGATTTTGTCAGACAACCACTTGATTTGCTTCAAAAAGTATATTTTTTTTTTATAGAAGCTTGTTTTTAGAAAATACATTAATGAAAGCAAAAATTGCATATTTTTTTAGCTTTTGTTTTTCTTCTAATAATTTTTCCATGCTTAAATACACCTGTAATCATCATCATCTCTGTCCCCGGGCAACACACTATAATTTAATTAGTGTCAGAGATGTGTAGTGAATTCTACTCGCATGTCCCAGATCTCTTTGTCTCGCTTGGGAAAGGCATGTCATACATAAAGGTTTTCAGTTATTAGTTCAGTACTTTTAAAGCAGCTTTCACCTTTGCGTGAGTCGGGAAGATTTCGGAGTGGGTGGCTTTTCCTGTTCATTTGTGATGAACGTCTCTTGACCCCCACCACACCTACACAAGTCATGTCCATTCATCAAACATCTGGGCCATGCATCTCCTGGGCGGTAAGGGAGTACCCGCCTATATCAAAAGTCCCCCTAACGAGTGAGCACTCAAAAAGCATCCTCTGAGATTAGATTTTATGCTCTTGTTAGGTAACAATAAAGATAATTAAGCACATGTTCATACTACAGTTCCCATATGATTAAGGCAACAATGGATTTATTGAGTACAGCAAATGTTTGGTCCGCTGGTGGTGAAGGAAGTAAACTTTTACTGGTCTTACATTTGGGAAACCAAATGGTTAACGCTTTGCCTAGGCATGCCGCCTGTCATCTGAAAAGAACAAAAGGTGAGAGCTCTATTCCCAGCTGACCTTCCTTGCTGTGTCATGTCATGCTGGCTGTGTCGCCTTTCAGGATGTGCTGTCACACACATGCACAAACACTCACTTTTGTTCAGTCTCATCTGGAGGATTTCTGTCACAGATGAAGTGCACTGCTTTTCCTGTTCACATTTACTCTGCCATGATGATTTTTGATGATTTTGCCACTTAGAATAACTGTTTGATTGAAGTCATGAAGGAGAGTTGTTTTGACCAGGGCTACTGAGGCTCTGGGTTGACTGGAGAGCCTGGGTTTTGGGATGTGTCACTTCCTAGCCTATGCCAAAGCATTGTGCAGCTCAAGTACACATTGGCGACACAGCCTTGAACCACATTGTAAGAGCTTTGACTGCATTGTCTGTTTCACCTCAACACTTCTGTCAACACTGGATTCACTTTCAGCTTTAGAGCACTAAGAGCATTCCACACAACAGGGAAACAACATTTCTCTGCATTGTCATTTGTGGCGTTGCACACTTGATAGTAATAATCACTCCCACAGGCATTGAACAAAAAATGGTGGGCTAGAAAAGAGAAGAAAGAACGATGGGGGATGTTTCTGTGCAGCATATGGGGGAAATAGCTTATGTTTTCTATGTATTGTAAAAGATTCCTGTACCAATCAAAGTTTCCCTTTTTGCATTTTTGTCATCATAAATAAGAAGTATGCATAACTCAACTATGTTGTATGATATTTAATTTTTAATAAGCCTTATAAATAAAACTTTAAACATTAAGCATTAAGTTATTGTAGGGACTGGGGAGTTTCATTTTCATCTGTACAGGAAAGATCTGTACTAAATATTCTGACTGCAACCTGAGATCTTGCGTCCATCCTCTGTAGCGACTCCTGTACTTTATCTTGTGCGTGAGACTCTGAGTGGTCCTTGAGAATCACTAGTGCGGCCAGGCTTACCTCACACAGAGTTCATGATGGTTATGTTGACTCAACAGCTTAGTTGTGGGCACCAACACAGTGATCTTTACAGGCTGCTATCTCCATATTGAACACATTATGAGCTGTAGTGGCATCTAGTCATGTTAGTTTTGAGATTTCCCTTAGATTTCTACTAAAACTTTACGTAAAATGTATCTTTCCAAAAATGTATCCTTGCTAAAGTAAAAGATCCTCTATTACTCCCTGACTCTCAGACTTTGGATTTCTCTACATCGTCAGGTGGTGTGCTCAAGGATGTGGATCAAAGAGCTATATTTCATAAAAGGCTCGGAGTGTAGTGTCTTTGTCACATTTTTAAAATCATTAACAGTAAAAGTGTCAGAAAGTAGCGGAACAGTATATTAAAAAAATATATGATATGATTCCCAAACTGTCTGGTTAAGTTTGGGACTTATTCTAAAACAGTAATACTGGCATAGTGTCACGTCCAAGCTGAATGTCACTGTTAGTTCACTACAGTACAATAGTAAGTTAAATGTGCGGGTTTCACGCACGTGAAACAAAACATTGTTTTCTCCATTGCATCACTTGTGTGCACTTTCATTTACAGATTCCAGTCTGCTTTAATAGTATTCATTAACACTGGATTTCCTGACTTGATGTTGTCAGCTTGAGGGATTGCACGGCAGCTCTAGCACCAGACACTCTCTCCTGCACGTACCAGGCTGAAATAAGCAGGGTGGAGAGGGCAGACAGATGCAGGGGCTGAACTGTACCGGCTGCCACTGCCAAACCACCTTCCTGCCACACAGGGACATCACTCATGAAATCACATTTGAAGCTAGACAACAATAGTAAAACCAGAAAACTGTTTTAGCTTCTTTTTTTTTTTATTAGTCTGCTTATTGTTAGATGTCGAAAACATTAAGACAATAAATAAATAAAAATGCTTTGAAAGAAGCAGTGGGCTTCTTTGATGTTCAAAGACCTGTAACTCTTCATTATGTTGCCTTCAGAGTGTTATTTATATATAATGCTTATCAATGCAAAGTAGTGGGCTGTAAGAATTTTACATTCTGAAATATAAGTGCGGGGCAGATTTTGTAGTGTGCGCAGTGAGTGAGCTAAGAAGCATCATATGCGCGATACAGTCGGGGGAAAGGGCTCAGGGCATACCATCAGTGATGTACAAGGCTGAGAAAATATCTTTAACAACAGCTCATCTCTGAAAACACATTGGTGTTGAATGGTTTTTGTTTTGCACATTCCTGTGAGGTGCACACCCACACAGTCATCAACTGAGTTCTGGTGCATTTTCACCCTGATTGTAGGCCAGTGAGGTCTGCTTCAGCGCTCTCCTTGTTTCTTCCTTTTCCCCTTGTGCCACCGCCTTTCTTTTCCATTTCTTTTCTAACTTCTCCTTATTTTTCCTCTGCCTCTTCTTACTTCTCCATCACCTTTACCTTGCTCCCAACTTTACTTTCACCATCAAAGGACACCCGTGGCTCCAGCTGGGTGGCTGCTAGCTTCTCATTTCCTCTCATGCTCTCCAACCATTCAGCAGTGGTGCTCCATCAGGGCTGAGCAGACCCCAGGGAGTCCACCAGAAGCCTCCGCTAGGCGCTCACCGCCACTTCCTGCTCATTTAAGTGAGCCCTCAGAATGGAGCACTATTGTCCTGGCTGTTATCTGATGGCTCCACTCAACAGAGAGACAAAGCCAAGGGCCTGCCCCCCTCCACCTCGCAGGCTGCGCTGAGGTTTTTTTTAAACATATCAATAGCTCAAGAAGGGAGTTCTGCAAACACTGTTAAATGCATAAAGGCACCGCACGAGTAACACAGTGACAGTGAAAAATCACAATTATGATGTTCACAGATTGATTATCCTGTCTATTTTAGGGAGAAAACACATAGGATTTTGTGTAAAATGTAGGGAAAAAACAGAATGCCCGAATTTAAAAAAAGATATATAATTAAAACATAGTGGAAAAAAAGCATTTTCCAAAAATTGTATTAATTAATTTTATTGGTTTATTGCTAATATACAAGTTATTAACACATTTTATAAAAGTTGAGGGAGAGGCAAATAAAACTGAGACAGTTATGTAATACAGATGGAGCAACTCACGAGTAATTAGGTTTTCTTTGCACTTAAAGTCACTTTAACAAGCAGTTAAATCTAAACCACAATCATGGAACAACCTCAAAACATTGCTGATTAAAGTCACCCCAAATGTGAACACTGGAAAGAAGTGCTTTGATAATTCATTTTCTGCTGAGCAGCTCTATCCTGAATGAACATGATGAAATTTTCACCAGCATTTTGTTACTTTTTCAATCACAAAATACACGTCACCAGGATTTATTGTATGTGCAAATTTCTCTAAGAAATTTAGGATGCACTTTTAAAATTTAGAAAAAAAAGAAATAAGCGAGAACTCCAAAAAGGGAAAGAATTTCAGGAAGCGAAACAGTACTCATTTTATCACAGAAATTGTAGCATTTTTTTGTAAAATGTCATTTTATCACAGAAATTGTAGCATTTTTTTGTAAAATGTCATTTTATCACAGAAATTGTAGCATTTTTTCGTAAAATGTCATTTTATCACAGAAATTGTAGCATTTTTTTTTGTAAAATGTCATTTTATCACAGAAATTGTAGCATTTTTTTGTGAAATGCTCTCACAGTACAGTAGGGCCGATGCAAGTTGGCAGTGTCCTCTTGTGGAGATATGGGGTAAAGCAAATCCAGTGTTTTCCTCCTTTAACCAGAACGTTTTCCCTCTCATTTGGAAGTTTTTGTGCCATTTTCTTCTTTCTGTTTGAGAGTCCCCCCCCCCCCCCCCCCCCCCAACACACACACACACACACACACACACACACATACACAGACAGAGGTAAGGGGGTTTCCTATAGAGACACCATTGTTTGTGCTGCATCAAAGGGAGATTTGTTAAAGGAGCTTTGGTGTGCTGCGATATCACCCACATCAGTCAGGACTACCTGTGCAGGTGCTTGCAACCCTGGGGGTGAGCAGGGGGGCTGGGGCGTGGGGGGCTTAGAGCAAAGCTGGTCTCACTGTCTGCTCCAATTTCACAGACTTCTGACATGACAGGAAAGCCTGTAATAGCAGAAGGTAAAGAATCAAGAGTGCAGAAGAGTCAGGTTTAAGCCAAGTTAAAGCAACAATTGCATGAATCACTCTTTTGCTTCAAATCTATACCCGGAAGTGTAAATATTTGCCCCACAGAGATGTGCTTCTTGCCCTGTTATTTATATTTGCTCCTCAACAGCTCTCCCTAGTGGGGCAAAGATAAACTGTATATTACCTTAACACGTGTGCTCGTTTATTCCTTATAATGTGGAACTGAGAAAACTCTGTTACTGTATTATTAAGGGTGATAGTGAACGAAACACAGGCCTGCCTGTGTGTACAGGATGTAAGCACGAGCAGGCTGAGTAGAAATTTCCTTTAAATATAAAACAGCTGCTGTTGTAGTTGAACAATTAGTGTTAGTGGTGCTATGATTAAAGTCACCATCTCTGCCTGATTACCTATCTAACCTTTGTAGCTCTTATTTTTATTACATATTCCTGTATAGTATGCATTCTACACTGTATATTACTTACATTAAAAAATGGACATTTAACAGGCCGGAGAAAGACTTAAAAATAAAGTGTTAGATTAATTGAGCCAGAGGAGCGAATCCACTTTTTAACCAGTGGTAATCTCACTCATCATGCAGCTGTTTTACCTGCGAAATGAAGCCAGACACAAGACATTAAAGTCATAATGTACAACTAAATACACCAAATGAGAAAACGAACACTCCTCCAAACAACTGAAGAACACTCTTAACTAAAACTCATTCATCCACCCAGATTTTCCTCTACTTTTTCCTCTCTTCTTTTTTTGAAGATCAAGCAATGGCAAAAAGTTGAATAATTCCGCCTCTTTGATCTGCACACACAAGTGAGAGTTCATTTCCATTTTTGATTTTTTTCCCCCTTCCTTTCTGTAAGAGTGCCAGCATCAAGATTTACCTTGGTGTGCAAATGTGCTGGAATAGGTTAAAAGGAAATCTCGCTGCTCTCTCAAAGCACAAGTGCAGATGTTATGAAGTTAATTAAAAATTTAGCAATTCGTTTCTCTCGTCCCAATTTAGGCTGCATCAAATAGCAGAAAACTGAAGGGGAAAAAAATGACTTGTGAGAGGAGTCCGTGCAGTCTGTCTTTTTACATGTATAGCAACATCAACAAGGAGGAATACTTCTGTAATGTAAAATTCAGGATGATACACCCATCCTATCCACCTTTTTCCTTCATGCAGCATGCATTATCAGGAAATATGTTACATCCTGTGTGTAGTACATGTATTTCCATTTCAACAAATAAATCCAAACACTGAATATATAGCTCTCCAGTTCCATCTTCCTAATTCTTCCTTTCTCTTTCTCTAAATCCATAATTCTGGACTGAAGATGGGAAATTAGTCCAGCCTGCTCATCTTCTGTTTTTTCAGACACTTTACCTCGTTTAGAAGACAACAGTGATGAACACATTTTTAAGCCTCCCCCAGCCACCAATCTTCCCGACAACTAACCCAGCTTTCCATGTTTTCTAAAATTGCATCAGTGTGTTGACATAGGCCTGGTATCTTCTACCAACTTTTCCATCCCCTCCCAAATAATAGTGCCATCCACAGAAAGGATGTCAAGTCTCAAGATGCTGCCCACCCCTCTCCACTCCCCCTGTGTGGATGATGCTCCAGGAGGGAGGCGGGCGTAGTTTCTGCACAGGTGCTGCAGCTGCATTCGTACATAATTCCTTTCTGCGCGAGCACGGCTCGGTGTTAGCCTCTATGTGCTGCTTCCCCCCAGTGGGACCCCCTCCTCCACTGAGTGATATTACAAGCGGCAGCCGCGCGCCTCTGATCTACATGCGCTGGGCTCTCTCCTGGTCCTGGGTGAATAGCGCTTGACTTGTTCAATTTGTTTAGAAGCCGCGTTCGACGCTTTGAAGCCACACATTTTAGCATAAATCATAACCTGTCTCCTTGCTAACAACTGCTTTGAAATGCAACATCTGCTTTTGAATCCCCAGCTTTACAATTAGTTAAGCAACATCAATAGATTGACTCCCTATAATTTTTCTTGATAATGAACTCATGAATGAACGTGGGGGGGATTAGTGCTGGGCCCATTTGATTTTTCAAGGCCACGGTCCTGAGCTGGATCAGCCTTCATCAGCCTCAGTTTGCTGGGATGCCGTTAACTTCCTGAAGTTCTCTGGATGTTCTGACTACAGTCAGACACACCTGTTAAATTGGGTTACCCTCCGTGGTAACCTACTTAGGAAGTGTCATGGTTGTGGGGCATGTTACCGGGCCATGTTGTTTACTCTTTCATCACACTCTTCAGGATCCCTGTTTGTTGGTTTGTTTTGCAAAGCACAGCCTTCTGTTCAGCTGTGGGAAAAGAGCGGAATCAAACACCCGGAGAGCGCCCTGACGTTGACATTGATAAGCTGGGCTTGTCACTTTCCATTTATCTGAATGACACTGATACTCAGGTTGGATCTCTGGAGGAAGTTGTGCATACACAGAACCCAGGTGCATATGCTGCAAGTGCTGCAAAAGGGAAAAAATATACGTCTTCTAAGTTTGCTTAATCAAATGCATCTAAAGTTATTGCAGTGAATAAAAGAAAATGCACATGATATTGGCAGGAGCTGTGGCTCTTCACTGCACTGTACAAAAGTTAAAACGGATCCATCAGTTGGAAACCTCTCATCAGGTGCATTAAGAATTCCTTTTGCAGGTTGAAGAGGAAAATAACAATCCCAAAGATTTTATTTTCAAAGGCAAGCATTTGATCAGTAGTCATCAATTAAACTTACTGAGGTGCAAATTACACCACAAGGATTAGATGAAAGAGCCTCTGTGTCATTTTCTCCCCTCCTCCTCAAAGCTTGGCTTGATTAGCAGTACACACAAACAGCAGGCTGATCCCTGGCATGGTGGTGACAGGGTGACACTTCCCCTCACATTACGCAGGCTGAGCTGACGGAGGGGCTTAACAGATAGTGGCATCACAGGCGTACATTTACAAATATATCTACTGCTCGGGCTGTGCAGCACTCCTCTGCACATGTAGCCCTTGTATCTCTGCTCCTGCTTTGCATTTCTGATTTCAGCTGGAGCTTTGCCATAAGATCCGGTTACCATACTGTTCTCAGTCCTTCTTCCCAGATGGCATGTTTGGGCTTCCTGGGTAATATTTAAGAGACAAGAAGCAAATATTTCTAGGTTTTGTTTCTTACTGCTACTATGGGCCTTTGCTAATGCTAATGCAGGCCTTCTGTTACATCAATATTCCAAGTAGTCATTTTCTCCAGTATATACTCATGATAGACAATGTTAATAAAACCACAGACTTTTACTAACTCTTAAACTTTAATTCCTGCTTCCTTTGGGAGTGAGCAGCACTAGTTTATATCAGATCGGCTAATATTACCATGACAGGTGCTCGTGTCTCCCGCAGCCACTGAACAAAGCTATAAGATCAATTGGCAGAGGTCCCTGCATGCTACAATACCCACATTAACTTGATGGCTGTAAACTGTATTGTCAAGTGTTAAAGGTAATTGTTTACCTGTGTCGTCTTTGTCTAAGTGGGTTTGCATAGGCTCTGTGATTGATAATCCCATTGTTTCTTTCTCATTTTGTCTCTGTGTTTGCTTTTTTATTATTCATTTTGTGTCACATTGCACAGACAAGCAATTGTAGGGAATTCATCTTTTTAGGGAATTTACACAGCAAACCCTATGAATAAACAATTCATTTTTTTCCCGGTAAATTAGTAATCATTAATTTTAAATGCTGTGCTGGGGAAAATAAATTAACATAAAGTTATCACGCTCAAAGGTGCAACAATGGATACTTTAAACGCAGAGAGGACACCACACGATGTGCAGCACCTTCTATATAAACTCTCTCAATCATAATGACAAATTCACTGGTCATGAACAAATATACAGTATATATCTGATGTAACCTCATGAAATACAACTGAAGACATCCCCATAAATAAACAGATCATTGGCAAATTAACATAAAAACCCGGACCCTTCCCCTCAACATCGAGGGGACCCGGCTCTGTTACAGTGCAGGAGTGTGACATCTCAACCCATGTTTGCAACTGTGTGTTAAATGTGCCACAAAATAAATAAATTAAGTAAATATCTACATGCATAATAACAAAGTGCATGAAAAAATAAAAATGCTGTTTGAGGAAATATCTTTTAGAGAAACTTTCAACAGAGTTCAAAAGGCTGAGAGAATCAGTGCCACCATGAACCGAAGCTGTTCCCCAGCATCTTACATAAGACACCTTGTTTTGTTTCAATAATAATATGCCTATGTTACATAATAATTTAATAATACATAATAAAAATTGAAACTTTAGAGGTTCAGGTAAGTGTATTTTGTCATCTTTGAACAGACCTTGCTGTTTCCAGCCTACGAGCTAACCAGCTACTGCCTTTAGCTTCACATTTACCACAAAGATATGAAGCAGTGGCTGTTGATCTTTTCATCTTATTCTCATCACAAAAAGCATAACCTGTGTACATTTGTCACTTTGTTTGTCTTTTTAAGGTAAAAAAAAAAAAAAAAACCAACAAAAAACAAAACTATATTTTTTTTTTCTTTTATTTATTTTTTTTTTATATATATATATTTTTTTTTTTTAACCTTAAGTAGCAGCGTCACTTATGTTTTGAATGACTACATGTCTCGTCATGCAACTTTGTCACAACTCTCTTTTTCAGATCAAACGCAATATTTTATAGGCCAAAACCTTCAAAGCATATCATATCCTGTCGAGATGATGAAATGATCATGAAGCACCGTGAAAGTGACATTTGGCAGATGGACTGCATTCATCTTTATCACTGCAGAGTTCCTGTACTACTTTCCTTTGATAAAACATGAAACACCTCCTCTGCTCAGATTTTCAGACTGTGACAAGTGTTTTAGTTTCAGTACTCAGGACTCTGCTCTTACACACACAAACACACACACACAGATAGATAGATAGATAGATAGATAGATAGATAGATAGATAGATAGATAGATAGATAGATAGATAGATAGATAGATAGATAGATAGATAGATAGATAGATAGATAGATAGATATTGGGGTTGGAGTTGTTGCATGATTAACCTTCAAGAATTACATTAGTGTAATTTATCTAACTTGGCTATGAAGGTGAAGAAAGCAGTAATTTCTTCTCAATCCATTTCTTTTACTGTATATGTACTTCACAAACCCCCCTCCATCTTCCCTGGATCTCTCTTTCTCTCTCCCCCCCCCCTTTCGTCTTTCGTCTCTGGGAGTATGGGTGCATGTCAAGTGATTGTTGAATTGAAATATTGATGTGGAGTATCAAAGCGTGGCGTAGCACTCCTGTGTTTCCAGAACTAACCACGAAGCGCTTTGATCAGATACTCCTGTGATCTGACTTCTGAAGTTGTTAAGAGTGCTGGAAAACAAAATGCAAACAAACTTCAAGTGCTCTTGGTATTGATAAAAGTTTTCTTTGACAAGTGGAGATGCTTGCTGTCTGCCTGTGTCTGCCCAAGACAGGAGATTTTGGGGTTTCTGTACATGCTAATGGACATGAGATGAGGGAATTATTATAGTTCTCTGCTTTTCACACACGGAGCAATGTAAACTGTGGTGCAGGGGTGGGAATCACCTCAGAATCCCGCTGTGATATCAAGACTCCCGAGTACCAATTCTAAGTCTGGGAATTATGTTTTAATCCAATTCTGATTAAACTTGTTAGAATTTATCATTTATTCCATTAGCAAACTAAAAAGCTAAATGAAGACACTTGTGAGTATAGCTCTTTAAGATAAATCTCTTCATGCAATCAAATCTACTGTGCTTACAGGGAAAATGAATAAATAAATAATGTGGATGTGTTTCCACACCAAAACATCATATTTATTAAATAACTAAATATGATAAGAAAAAGAAAATGAAACACTTTCATCAGTTTCTTTCCCATCATGCTCTAAAAAAAGGAATTTGAAAGCTAGAGAAAGATATTAAAATCTTTAAGGTTTGAGACCAGTTCCAATTACTGACTGTGCCAATTGGAAAGAATCTAAAGTTTCTGGGCTCCACGGTATTCAACGCTTAGCTGTAGAAATAGTCTGGCTGTGGTAGAAATCTGACATATGGTGTCCCTGAAACTACAGAAAAGAACCTTATTAATACCTTGCAGAGTAAACATCAGTCTTTGTTCAGTATCTCCCTCTGTGCCTCCCACTCCAACATCACACACATTTCTAACTGAGTATGAAGAAGAACTGACTCCTGAATGAGGTATCAATTGATTGCACTGTAAACTCCATCTGTAAGCGCTGCGCTTCATCCTAAAGAAACTGACTGTCACGGTAATTATGACCCATCGTGTCCCGTCTTGTCTTCGTGAATGGTTAAAGAGTGAAGCACTAAAGTTAGCTGCAGGCTTCTGCATGCTGTCTGACTTATCCATTAGGCCACATTTGTCACACGAGGGCCATTGAAGCAGGCCTGTGTTGTAAAACAGGCTTTCTGACATAGCCACCAGTAAAAAGACTGCCTTCCTCTGTGGCTGCCCTTTTACAGTGCAGATGGTCAAGACAGCTGGGACAATTTAGTGATCTGAGGCTTTTAAAATGCCCCCCAGGCATGATAAACAGCTTGAATACCCACTTGCATATTCCACGCAGCCAAAGATTATGTCTGAAAACAAAAACAGCACCATTTGTGTTCTGCAATGGGCAAAAAAACTGAAAAACTCCTCCAAGACTGCGAGATTTTTAAAAATACTAAACTATCACGAGCATCCCTGTAGAGTTTAAAATCTGTTTGTTTTTCTTTGACATGTTTTTTGACTGGAAATAGGTGCATGAGAACATCTGCATCATCTTGCCGGGATTTTGAAGTTGCTGGTAGCCACCCAGTCAGAAGCAGCGTGCGATGTATGACGGAGCGCGCCTGATTACCAGCAATCTCACCAGCTGTTTAATGAACACAGGGACCTCTTTCTCTGGAAATTAGTTTTCCCTTGAATACTGTGGAAGCCGTATCCAGGTCTATTTAAATGAGGTAACATGGGGAAGGTAAGCACCACCACATGAGCATTGTTTTCACAGTTCAAAGTGAGGAGAGAGTACTTTGCACTTCAAAGACACTCATCTGGGAGGCAGTACAGTGGGGGTGGGGTGGCGTGGGGGAGAGGGGACAGGAAATAAGAATCAGGGTAATTAACAACTTCTGCTCTGTAATAAACCAGAGACATAGTATACCTCTGCCTCCAAGATACATTCCTATTTTCATGTCCTCCTCACTCTTTTGATTCCCTGCTCTTTTCTCTCAGCCTTTTATTTGGAGTTAGAGAGCTTTTTTTTTACCTAGCAAGGCTGCATGTGACTACATTTTATTTGTTACCTCATGCACAGGTAATTAATTATCAAGAAACAAATCCACGTTGTTTTAATCTAACTACAGCATTGATTTGCATGCCGAAAAGCGCTGAAAAACATTTTTTTAATCAATAAATCTTTAAGGACAGCAGCACTGGCATCTTTATCCTTTTTTGCCACATAAAAACACATTTCAAAATAAAAACTATAGGTGTGATTTAAGTCTGCATGTCGCATCTTTTTTGGATGTTAAGGAGGCTACATAACCTGCGCTTTCCGTTTGGCTTTCACACCAGTAACTTAAAAAAAGTCCCATAACCAAATGGTACAGTTGGGTGATTAAATCGCTGCCTTCCATGTTTTTTAAAAACCTGCTAATTCACTCACCGGCTAAGAGGAATGAAAGGAACTTTACACTTATGTTTAAATGTATTTATATAGCAGATATATTTTTGTTTCTCATTTCAGATGGCTTCACTGTGGGGTGTGTTTATTTAAGGATCACAGCCTGTGAAACAGTGAGGAGCAGATAAGTGAGGAACAAGGAATTTACATGAGAAACAGGTTCCCAGCCTGGATTTAAACTCTTAACATTGTAATGGTGAACAGACTTACAGAATAAGATTAAGATTCAATCTGCATTTAATGGAGCAGATCTGAGGCGGCCTCTACTTGAACCTTGAAATGTGAGATGTCACACAGGGCAGCCTATTTGACATGTCACCTACTGGTGAGAACTCGGCGCCTTTGATTGAGTTTTATCAATTACTGAAAATACTGGGACTTTCTTTAAAGTTGCGAGCCTCACGTGGCCAAGAAGCGCCTGCTGTTGTGTTGAGGTACAAGTTTGTTAGGAGAAAATTAACAATCCTCTAAAATGTCCAGTCAATCTATACAAGTAAGAAAAAGGCGTATATTCATTGTGCATTGTTTCCTTAAGTGGTGCACTTTGTTTTAATGCTGTCCTGTATGATTGTTTCTGCTTCTGTTTGTTGACTTGAGATCATAGTTTGGCCACCTTTTCATTTAACACTGCATCTGTAATGGTTGCCAAAAATAAAAATCCACCCGCTTTCTATCTTTACTTGACTTCCCACAATGGAGTTAAATCAGCATGTAAATACTCCCAGAGTGAGAGAGGTTTTTTTTCTTTTCTACTTAGCTGGCTCTGTTTATCTTAGATCTTTTAACAGACTAAGCATTTTGTTCTTGTGCAAAATTTAGTCCTAAATGAACTCAGTGAAAGTTGCTGAAACACATAACAGCAACTTATATATATTTTTTTCTCTTACTGTATAGGGTAACAGTTGCGTATGCTTATTTTGAATTATTGAAGTGGATCTCAAACACACGATGTCAGCTCAAATAAACGCTTTTCTAAAACACAGATTTTACATGAGCCTTTTTAAAATCATTCTTAGTCTTCTTTTTTTTTTGTCTCAGAACAATTGAGGGAGGAGTCAGTTGTTAGGGTCAGCGTTTGGTTGAAATTGAGTGAAATTATGAGTAGCCCACCCCTTCACCTAACAAGCCCCCCTCCTTCCTCCCTCACATCTCCTCTCTATTGACGGGCTCGCCTGCATCATACTGAAGACCCCGTTGAGAGGATCTTTTCTCACTATATAGAGAAGATGCAGCTCCGGCGCCTTTGAGATGATCGCCAGGATTTACTCCGCGCCTCTCTGCCCCTAAGTTCTCTAAAGGGCAGGCACCTTCGGCTGTTTTAAAATAACCACCTGGACTGCTAGTACTGAAAACATTTACCTAGTGGAGTGAATGTGAATGAACTTCCCAGTGTTTGCTGCCAAAGCGTCGGAGTCATCCAAGACTGTGAGCATATTTTTCTTCTGCGCGACCAGCTGTGGTTTAGAGCCGGTGCGTCGGTGCCTCTCGGCGCAGTTTGTGTTGCAGGTGCGTGGAGAAGCAGCGCGAGGACAGATGGCTGCGCTGACGATACAACGGACCGACAACTTTTTGCACACATTTTTACAGGTTTGTTAGATTCTTCTTTATTTTATTTTGTTTTAAGGCGGATGCGTTTGTTTGCTCCTCCTTTTCTCTGTTGTGAGAGCGCGAGTGTTCGCAACTTGTAAAATAGTATTTCGCTTCTCGGATGGTAAAATCATTTTATGACAACTGAAACCAGCAGGAAACGAGGGGAGGGATCTAAAATAGTTTGCATTTTTTTTTTTTTGATGTAAACTTTTTTTTTAACTTCAAAGTTTAATTTTCAATTTGCATGATTGAAAAAAAAATAAAAAATTTAATGCTTATTTTTTTTAATCAATTTAAACTTTTGTTGACCCTGAAGATCATCGAGTAGGACAGGAAACCTGATGTGTTTTTGTATATTATTACACAGGACCGGACGCCCAGCTCTTCTCCAGAGGGGGCACCCAACGCCCTCTCCTTTCTGGCCACCACCTGCAGCCAGGCCTGGCAGGTGGGGAGCACAATGGGCTCAGAGGGTTCTCAGTTCCCCTATGAAGGCACCGTCAGCTCAACATCTGGAATGTTTCAGCTCTGGAGCAATGACATGCCACCCAGCACAGCCCTCAGCACACATCAGATGACCTTCACGGTGCCCAAGATGCAGTTCCCTGGACACATGCAGTCTGGCCTGGGTCACCATCATCATCACCATCACCCCCATCATCACCACCATGAGCTGCCTCTTACCCCTCCAGCTGAACCACCATCATCCTACTCCTTTGAACTCTCCCCTGTTAAAGTGCTGTCCTCACAGCCACAGACCAACAGCCACTACTATCCTCAGCATAACAATGTGGGACAAAACTTCCCCAGCTTCCTCCCAAATTCATCAGGTAGGCATCATTTGTCCGGAGGCCATGTGGAAGAAGGGCAGCAATGGTGGAGCCTACCCCAGACCAACGCTACCCCTTCTAACCACCCCTTCTCCCTGGGCAGACAGCTGGTTTTGGGGCATCAGCCCCAGATAGCTGCTCTCCTCCAGGGCACCTCCAAAGGTCTGCTGAGCTCCACTCGCCGCTGCCGCCGCTGCAAATGCCCCAACTGCCAGGCAAATGGCGGAGGGTTGGAGTTCGGAAAGAAGAGACTGCACATCTGCCACATCCCAGAGTGTGGCAAAGTGTACAAGAAGACCTCACACCTGAAGGCTCATTTGCGCTGGCATGCCGGGGAGAGACCCTTCATCTGTAACTGGCTCTTCTGTGGTAAAAGCTTCACCCGTTCGGATGAGCTACAGCGGCATCTCCGCACGCACACCGGGGAGAAGCGCTTTGGATGCCAGCAGTGCGGCAAGAGATTCATGAGGAGTGACCACCTCTCCAAACACGTGAAGACCCACCAGACGAGGAAGAGCCGATCTGGACAACCTTCACAGAGCACGGACCCTCTGCTCACCAACATTAAGAGAGAATAATCGCTATGGTTCTTCAATCAGAGACAAGAATGTGTGACTCACACTCACTGCCATAGGTTTGCACTAGAGGGTAAGCGTCAAGCTCCCTGAATATATTCTGTTGTCAAAGCTCTGCTTTGGACTTCAAATACTACCATAAAGTATATTTAGTGATCATTTTGAGTTACATAATTATGTGCTGTTTGGAGCCACGCACCTTTAAAGAAAACTTGAAGCCTTTCTAAGCGATATTGTGAGAGTTTGTGCTGCATTCAGTGTACCTTTCTTCAAGCCACACAAACGGATCTCACCTAGAGTTAACTTAATTGTATCCCTGTCACATTTTCAAATTAATTTAAATTTGATCAGAGTTGTTTTTTTTGTTATTTTTAATTTTGTGATGTAAATATTTTTTTTCATGTGATGAATTTGCAAGACATGAAAAACATTTCAAAAGGCTTTCCTAATATGTTCCTAAATAAATGTATGCCTTAGTACAGCTCTGATTTCTGTTCCCTCGAGCGAATGGATGGATGCCTGTGTTACTGTTGA
Organism: Perissodus microlepis; assembly: GCF_051167445.1. NCBI lineage: Eukaryota > Metazoa > Chordata > Actinopteri > Cichliformes > Cichlidae > Perissodus > Perissodus microlepis. The sequence goes on along the minus strand of NC_140480.1, from coordinate 2,530,129 downwards.
TCGTTAGAATTTTATTCCAAAACATATGCTCATTTGTCTACTGCAAGGTAAGAATCTTTTTTTAAAAAAATATAAACATGAGTGTCTCCGAGCCGCATACGTATCTGCCCTGAAGCAGTAATGTTCATTGCTGCAGATCAGCAAACATGTTACATTTTTAAGTTCTCTGTAAATTGTGTATAAATATCATGAACAGTTTTATTTGTATTATGGCAGCATGTAAATTTGAATAAACATTGTCCTTAAAACTGTTTCTAGCAACGTTCTCGTTTTTACACCTACAAGAAACTGAAGTAAAAAGACAGTTGGGGTCAATCACAGTTTTAAACTTCTTAGCAACTCATTCAGTAAATGTGTGAATTTCTCAGGGCAATCTGAAGCACCCACTGAGCTAACCTTTTATTCAAATGATATTTTACTGCTTTCAGAATACAAGTGCTGCTCATTGTGCTGTTGGTGTGTGGGGGGAAGATCCTCATAAAGACCTAACATGGTGGCTGTTCAAAGATTTTCACACCTCAAAGTAAATACTCATCCCATTGATGGAGCTGTTTGTCTCGCTCGCTGCAATCAAGTTCACAGCCATGTGGCTTTTAATGAGTGTTTTCATTCTCTCAATGGAGAAAATTGAGTCAACAGATGCAACAGAGGGCACTGGAGAGGAATTCCCTGTGAATAGGACCCCTGTTGTTGAGACCCCCTCAGCAGCGGCAGGAACTCCCTTTGATTTTGCACCCTTGTGAAAGTTAATACCCCCTTCCCCCCTACTCCGCCACAAGCCTCCATATATCACAGCCACATTACGATCGGCCTCGCTTTACTGCCCAGAATGGGGCTTTATTCAAAGGCCAGCCAACCAGATGTCTGCTCATCCAGGGGTTTCTTCCCTTTGTTTTTAATCCTGTTTGAACTTTCTCCAGCTGGGATGCAAAAGCAAGCAAAATGCTTTGTCTTTGTCAGAGGTCCCGCGGTGGAGTCTGAGGACCTCCACAGCAAATTTGAAAGTTTAATCTTAATCAAATCAGAATTTAAGAGAATTCAGCGCAGACTGCAGAGCCCATCGAGTGAATTTCCTTTAAATTTACTTACCTGACATCGAGGTCAAATACTTGTTCAAATACTCTGTATAGATGGTTGTGTATTTTAAAGTAAATAAGTCTCAAATACAAAGAAAAACACAAAAACTACACTCTGTTTCAAAGACACTTTTTAATTCATATGATACAACTGTTTCTACTCAGTCAAGCATGTCATTAACAAACCCTCTCTTGGTTTTATGTCCTTGCTTTTGGTTCTCTGTAGTGGTATTCCTTTGTGTTACATGCAAAACTGCCTGATCAGTAATTCCCATGAAAAACCTCACCACTTCACATTAACTGCAGATACATTTTATGAGATGGTTCAAGTCATCTAATGCCCCACCTTTCAGTTTACTTAAGGTAATTTAGTGTTGCCTTTTGGACCGATCGATTAGCAAGCAGCTTCACTGTTAGCAGGAAGCATGAGGCCTATTGATCTTTGGTGCAGCTGTATGATTCAACTCAACTGAGAATGGAAGCCTTGTGGGGACCTCTATTGGCCACAAAGAAGAACAGACCTACTCCGCTCTCCTCTTCTTTTTGACACCGTCCAGATAGAAACACAAATATCAACGACTGGTGGTAAGAGTAGCGGCAAGCTGAGCTGCAGTTGTGTTTGGCACTGTTGAGGAGGTGGGAGCATGCAGATTTGTCAGCATCGCTCTGTTTATGCAACAACATGTCATTTTCAATGGGACCATCTGGAACGGTGGCATTTTTTGGCATACCTTGGTCATTCTTCGTGGTACAAGTGAAAATGTATAATTTATGGTATGCACTGTACAGTATTTAGTCCATGTGGCCAAAAGCTAACAGAGTTTATAGAAATGGTGCACGGCTTTTAACATGACAAAAGGGGACCGATGAAACAATTCATATTAGTTTAAACCAATGAGCTGTTTTAAGGACCCCTGTCCCCAAAAATCACAAGCAACCCAAGTTGGCTTGAAAAAGAAAGAAAGAAAGATGTATGTAAAGATGTTGCATGCAGAACTTTGGGTCAGCACAGCAGGCCCTTTAATGCATATCTCGCAACTCCTCTGGAGTTGCCCAAAGAGTAAAAAGTATTCTGAAGTGACGTCATACCCACAGAGAGCCTCCAGGGGGCTTCCTCATGCCTTTTTGTCCGGATCAAAGGGAGGCCGGTCAAACAGAATAACAGAGCAAAGAGGTGCTCTCAACATGGCGGCAAGAAAGAAAGTTCTTTTACTTGCAGATGAAATCTGAGCGAGTAAAGTACTTGTGGCACATTCTGTCTTTCCTCTTCTTGTTGACACAAACGGCAAACTCAGTTGTCAGCAGGGAAATGAAAATAAAATGTAAAAATGTAACTGTGTTTGTCTTCGCAATGGGGCATCAGAAAACAAAAAAGCTCTTCAAGGAAGTTTAACAGAGAGTACAAGAGGAGCCAGAGCCACTCCTTCCACACTCTCATGCGCACAAACACATCCACACATAATTTCATAAACATACATTCAGGCACACACGTAACTCCAGTGACTTCCCCATTTAGGAATGGAATCATCAAACAAATTCCCCTTGCCCTTTCAAAGAGAGAATACAAACTCTCAAAAAAGGTAAAAAGCAGAAACTGTCACAACAGTAAGTGTCCACGGAGTATTTTGTAACTATGAGTCCAGTGACATCCCACTGGGTGCTGTTCATGTACACTGAAGGTGATCAAGGCTAAGTCACCTCCCTTTAAATGGCTCTCTAAAAAGGAGCAAAGTCATTTATCATAGTTGCAGCCCATAGTTCCTTCATATATTCATCAGGGTCCTTCATTGATCTTCAGAAATCTCGACTGAACCAGGTAAGTTGCAGTCTGGCATAAACAAATAGTCGATTCTTGTCTTCCCAGCTGTGGCCTTAGCTGCCGTCCTCCTGACCGATGACGCACACGGCACCAAAGTTCAAAGGTCATCCTCAGCTAGCTGGGCCAGGTTGCTGGGACGTCGTCCAGCTGATGGACCCGACAATGGACCCTGGTTTCCAGCATCAGAAGCCTGACCCCTGCGGCAGCCCTCTCCTGCTCTCTGCTGGGGAGAGAGTGGATGTTCATCACAAAGATATACCGCATTTTGATTTTCATATCAAAAAGAACACCTTTCTATCCCAGCACTTTTCTTTTTCAGCCTGAAAAACGCACTGGCCCACCCATCTTCTGTATGTTCCCCAGCACAAGTATAGGAAACGATTATCTGCGTTTGATAGGCATCTTTTTCTGACTTCCTTTTGCTGAATTCTGTCTCTGCCTACTTCCTGTTTGTTGTGTGCCAAGTCTGTCCAACCTGAGTAAACAGAGAGCGAAACGAAGAACAACAACTTCTGACCTGTCAGCACAGTCCCTCTACGGACACGAGCCAAGTGATGACAGAGGGAAACTCTGCTAATGGTAATGCACGGAATCCCAATAACAGGATGCTCCTATTTTTGAATAAAATTCCAAGCTTCCAGGACAGCGAGACCCGAATTCTTACTGTGAAGCTGTTGTAATCGCGTTTCCTTCAAAAAGTTTTAATAATTCCTTTACCATCCAACAGGGGGGGAAATAACTCTTTTTATGTCTCAACAATGTCTCTACGGTGTGTCTGAAAAAATAGTTACCATTTTAATGGTAAATGCCTTTAAGGAAATCAGTGTAACGTTAATTAGACCTTATTTCCCACTGTAGAGCTTTGTGACGCTTTTTTGCTATTAATTAATTGTAACGTTTTGTGCGAAATAATTACATGATGTGTACCATCGAACCAACCCCACAGACTGATTTGTGCATACGTATACACTACCTGTACACTTTGTGTGGTTGGGGTGTACAGCCCATTTGACACAGCTTGACAGTTTGGCTGATCAGTTAAGCCAAGTCGGACATGTGATGGAGAAACAGTGTGGGAGTCAGCAGGGCATGGCTGGACCACAGTGGGCTGCAGAAGCAGGTAAGAACAGATAAGTCTCTAAGTACAGGAGTGCATGCACACAATACCATTTGCTGTTTTTTATTAATATTTTATTTTTTGCAACATTCCAGTCCAGAAGCCGTAAAAGCTTAAGCGATAAATAGGCCATGCAGTGTCTCATGAACAGAAGGATTGAGTTTGAGTAAGCAGTTACTGCTGGACAGTGTCACTGTATGCAGAGATGAAAGAAACACAAGTGACTTACATCCCTCAGCGAGTAGGTCTCATTGGATCCTTGGCTCTGGCCTTGGCTTGGAAGGTAGAGCGCAGGAAGGGAGGTGTTGTGAGAGTGAAGGGAGGGCAGTTTATGACGGTCAATGGAGGCAGAGGAGTGAGGCCGCAGGGCACTGGCAGCAGACAGAGGGGGCCTCATACTGCGGCCCAGGCTATTAGACTTGCTCTCTCGCCGCTGGTACTCAATAGGCGACTGTAAGGCTGAGAGAGAAACAACAGGCAGGTCTTATGAAACTCTGCTGCTGATTCTGAATCTTTTATAAAACAATGCATCCAGAGGATTTAAGTATGTATTTGTTGAGGAAATGAAGACATCTATGATAAGACATATTTTCATATTATTACAACATCACAGCATTATATTGTAATCATCACCTGCTTATACAGCGGAACCCATACAGGCTGCTCAGTACTACCAAAAAATCCTCAATAAATACAAGTGCTTTTGAAAAGCAATGACTAACATTAAGTTTTGTTGATAATAAATGTTACATAAAGAAAGTTAATGGGTTCTTTGTGTCAGTGTTCCATAAGAAACACAGTGGATGATACCAAATCCTTACAACTTTAAAGTTATGATCATAAAAATGCAAATTAAATGTAAAGTTCTGACATAACACTACAAAAATCCACAATGACAGTCTTTTGTTTTTTTCATGCAAAGCCAAAACCGTGAAAAAGTTGGTCAATATATTTACATATGCCATCTTGCATATGTAAACGTCATGCAATCTTGCAATTTTAATAATAATAATTTAATATTTTCTAACCTTCTTTTTTCTTCTAGGTGTGCTGAGAATATAAAGACTACACAGTCTTATAAGCTTGTCACATAGACAATAAATGAAAAATGCTCTAAACTCCAAGCTAAAATATAACTTATAGATGTGAGAGATCCAATAATTACTCCCCATGTGTTTATATACCACTGCAGCATGTCACTGAATTTTTATCATCTCTCCCCCTTCGTCTGCTATCTTTTTCTTTGCCATCACCCCCACTGCCCCTCACTGAGCGTGGTTGAGTGCTTGCTCATAAGGGATTGCTTCACTTCACCACGGCTTGAGGTGACTGTTGTTGTGATTTGGTGCTATATAAATTAAATCTGAACTGAATTGGATTGAAATGTGAGTCTTCTTTACTCGGTTGGCACTTACCATTAAGGAAGTTGCGCTGGCTTTCCAAGATCTGAACCACATCATTGACCCAGGCCCTTCCTATCTCTGGGGAGGAGGCCTGCATCTGGAAGCGCACCACACTTCCATCGGGATTGCGTGATGTCAGCACAAAGCGCGCATCATCGCTGTCCACACTGGGCTCCACCCCCAGGCAGCTCACCTGAAACATATATATATGATTCGACTTTGCTTGTTAAATGCTTTGGTAACACACGCATGCCTCTAAAAAGTCCACAAGACAGAATTATGTAAGCCAGGCAGGAATGAGTGTGTTTTGGTTCTGTTACGTAACTTCTAACCTGGGAGTGAGTTGAACTTTCTCTTTTCTTTTTATTAGTGCATACAGTTCATAAAAACATCCTGTGTGGCTCATTTGAGTTTATTAAGGCTTAGTAGGCACTCACCTTGATGCTGTTTTTAAATATGTATCCAGGGAGTGAAAAGCCTTTCTTCCTGTCTATCGGCTCACTAAAGATGACCAACTGCTCAAACAGGAAGACGCGTCTTTCCTTGGCACGAGACAGGAAGCCACTGTCCTGCTCTATAACAGTGAAGGTGTCCTGCTGGAGAAGCTTGCCCTGGGCTGTGATCTTACCCTGGTAAAGTTAAAACAAAACCAAAAAACGGGGAAAGTAGTTAGACTGTGGTTTTCATGAGCTGAACACAAATTATTCCAAGGCAAATTTTTGGAGGAAAGATGATCCAAACATCCAGAGACATACCTCAAAACCTTGTAGTCTGCCCACATTCATCATGTCATTGCAACGTTTTGGCACAAAACACATCACTTCTACTGCTTTCTGTTTAGAAGGGGGGAAAGGCAATTAGAAGCACAGTAACGACAGCAACTATGTTGCTAGGAATTGGATTAGCAAGCTTAGAAAGCATTTATAGGGATCACGTATGGAATAAAGTAAATAATTTTGTGAGTGATGTGAGGCATTCACTCGCCTCCTTCTTTAAACTATTACAATCTGCACAACACTATTGTTCCCTCATATTTACCAAAACAGGTCCAATTTTATATTCCTCAAGCCATCAAATTTCTAAACATGGGCAACGCATAGGAGGCTAAATTGATGTGGCTAAAGTCATCCCTAATGTGACAGGTGAGACCTGAGTCTGGGAACCGCCCCTGGTGGGCGGAGCTGGTCTTTGCTCATTTCATAAGCGCAGGTGTGGGCAATTGGGTATTCCTCTGCAAACCTGAAGCTGCAACTGCTTGGTCCAAGTTGGGCAAGTTGGTGTTTCTTAACTTCTGTCTATGAAAGTCTGATACGGGTCCTCCCCTAAACTTCTGTTAGAACGGTAGGTTACACAAAAATGTACCACTTGAGCTCTGGCTGTTGGCAGAGGTTTACAGTTATTTGCACCCTTGTAGGTGGGAAACATTGCTCCCGTGAGAACGGTATAGTGGACTTCATCGCCGCTGACCCACATTTATTAGGGTGTGACACGAACTTGTGGACAGGTAACAAAACCAATTCAGTTGAGGAATATTCCTGTGTTTTATTGTCCAGCTAAGTGATCTCCTGCCTTTTATTCACAGAGTACCGAGCTGCTGCTTTGCCAGGTGGATTTCTGGCTGCGGGCAAAGGACCCGACACATCAGTGTGTTTTAATTTGTTTTAAACTGGTGTGAGTCGACAGACTGACTGCTGCGGCTGTCGATTGTTTTGTTTTTTTGTTTTAATTTTTTCTGTATCAGTAGGCACCACAGATATTGATTCTTTTAGTATTTTAACCCTTTTTTTATATATATATATATAGCGAACGGTGAAGGTGCTGCAGGGAAAACAAATCCTTTTTTTGTCTTGCCGCTTTTGCATGCACAGCGGTGGGCCTGAGTGAAGACGGCACTGTTTTGCCCATTTGGGGTCATGTGTTAGTTGCCGTCCCTTTTGAAGCTGTGCGCTATCTCGATTTGTTCTTAAACGGTTCCCCGCAGCGCTTGTCCTGTCTCACGGGCAATTACACAGTTTTATCGTTTTTAATAAGGTAAAGCTTTTTAATTGTTTTTAGGTGCCGCTGTTACACTGTTACTTTTATTTTGTATTAAAGATTAAACTCTTTTAAACTGACTGTGCGCCTACGGCTCTGTCCTATTTTAAATAGGTACCTACCATGGGTCACACTAAGATGCAAGGACAGTGAAAGTGTTTGCATATTGTGTGCTTATGGCTGCTTATGTTGATGTCATTGTTCTTATATGGTGTATACAAATGTTAGCCACAACTTCCCCACACGGACAAATAAATGTATCTATCCATTTAAAGCGCAAAGAGCAAAACCCACCTCCAGCTCCTCCGTGTCCATCCCAGCTTTGGTGTAATACTTTAGGAAGTCCTGTTGAAATAAACACAGCACGGTCACCTGAGCATTCCAGGTTTGCTGGCCAGAATAACGAGAGGCAGTATTTATGAGCTGAATACTGCTCAAGGACTTTTACACACTATTGTTTAAATTTTATAATAAAGAGCCTCTTTCTCTCCCGCTTAATCGCACCCTGACCAGACAACATTGTGTGTGTGATCAGCATTTCTGCACAGAGGTTTGTATGTAAGTGTTTTGGTTTTTCTACTTGTATGTTTGCAACCCCAAAGCAGACACGGCGCTGGTGTTTGGCTAACGATACAGCAATGACATGCTTTTTACCTTGAGCAGAAGCTGATACTTCATGATCCTCTGGACAGGTTTGATGAGCAGGTCGTTCAGCTGCAGCCTGTGGCCCAGCTGCTGCCGGAGCTCCTAACAGCGGAAACGGACGCAACATTTTATCGACGTGACAGCACAAAACACGGCAGCTGTTGGCCTGTATAATTCCTCTATGAACATAAAGCACAGGCTCTGCAACTAATACCTATTTGTCTTGTTCTTGCTGTCAATTGGAATAATAACAAATGGCAAATCACAAAACAAAGTCGCACGTACACAGTCGTGGGCATAAACAGAACAGAAATATAAACAGCATCTTGAAGATGGTTAGGCTAAACAGAAAAACTGCACAGAGTCAGACGTTGAAATTCACTCACCTCAAAGTAAGTCTCGATGTATTCTGAGACAATGTGTTCTGACTTGGGCTTGTTCTGACAGTACACAACATACATATGCAGGCGCCTCTCCTGCAATACGAGCCACATTATAAAATCATTTCACTGAGCATTTTGTTACAAAACGTTAGCCACATGGTAAAAGAAAAAAAAGACTCACTATGAGAAATACAGATCTTAAGGAGCATTACAAGTAAATGAAAATGCCCATGAAAGTGAGTACAAACATGAGCAATCAATGTGCGGGTCTCTGGTTGCTCTTTGGGATGAAAGGGAGCAGAGCAATAATGATTCGTCTAAGACTGGGCCTTTGAAGCCAGCTCTGTCTGGTAGTGCCTACTCTTGTGTGACTAATTGGCGTGGAAGTGCAGATGTGGCAGACCTGAGAGCCCTAATGGAGTTATATGTAGATGAGCATCAGGTTATGTATAATTTACCCAGGTTGCCCTCTGTGTAACCGGAGCCTTTTAAAGGCTGCCAATATGGGAGTACACCTAGCAACAGACATGGCTCTGTAACCTAGAGAACAGCGAGCTGCTACACCTCAGTGGACATCATGTAACACTGCAGACAGCGACTGCTGACACACGAGGGTCACATGTTCATGTGTGTCTATATATGCAGCGTGTGTGCAAGTGAGCACATGTGTTGTATACAAGTGACTCAGCTTGTTAAAAGCCAACTGCGTTTTCTGTTTTTCATTAGGACCGTGTTCCCAGTCTGCTTGTTTTCACAGTTTGACACCGTGCTTAGATTTAGTTACAAGTTTTTTTATTCCCCCACAGGCTTTTTAAGTTAATTGTCCAGAGGGCTGAGCCTTATTGGATTGTTTAAAGAGCTACAGTCAGAGACAGACACACATTTAAGTTAATCATGTTCACAAAAAGAAGCGACTTGGTAAAATTATGCATTATGTCTATCTCGTCTGCATGTGCCACCACTCACTCAATATACATAAATCTAATTTTTCCTGCTGTATCAGTGTTGTGACCTTATAGAGACTCTAGCTCTCTTCTACTGGCAGAACAATATACTAAACAGGGAATCTTTTTCCACGTGTCATCGTTCTTGAGTCAAGATGTGAAAGAAAGACGACCCTGCTTTTGGGAGGGGAGGAAAAAAATCTTTCATATCAAAAAGTCTGAGCTTAAAATTTATTATTCTTCCTTTTATTCTTGTTTGCTTTTCAGACTGTTTTCCCCTGGTGTTTCCTGACCAGTCCTCCAGCCCAGACTGCAAGATCAGACAGCGTGTCATGTGTGTGTGTCTGTTAGCCATGTGCACGCTTGTAAAAACACAGCCTGACTAAGACGTATCAGTAACAGGGAAGAGGAAGGAGAGATGTTGGCAGCTGAGAGAGACGGAAAGAGGTACGGTAAAGGATAAGCAGGAGCTCTGTGTTTTGTTTTCTGTAGCTCTTTTTTACCTTTACTCCAAACAGCACAAAAAGTAGACCTAGACACGTGCACTATGTGCGTACCTGCATTTGTGTGTGTGTCTTTACACCATACTCACATGTTTAATGAAGAGCTGAGCCAGCCGCTCTGGCTCTGCCAAACACTTCTCCAGCTCTCCCAGGAAGTAGCTACATAGAGGAAAAACACACACACATCCACAAAACGGAAGGTCAGATTTCCCTCCTGCACTTTTTTTCCTTTGTCCTCTCTGAGCTACAAGAACGTACTCTGCAATTTATTGTTTGCCTTTCATTTTGCATGCAGTTAGAGCAAGTGTATATTTTTCACACACTTTCCTCCTCTCACTTCCGTGAGAAAAAAAATAGGGACTTACTCTTTATGCCAGTCAAATATTTGATGAATGTTCCCAAAAACAATTTTGTCTTTTCCCTTCATGTCCTCCTGCACACCTTTGGCGCTCATTGTGGCCATGTAGCCCTGTAAAAAGGAGAGAAAGCAGCCGTTGTTTCTTAAGTCCTGCAAAAATCTGCAGCTGGCTCAAAACAGTAAAAGTAAATACAGTGAAGTTGTTATAACAAAGAGCAGCAATCACACACCCACTGTTATGGAGCTTTAATTAACCTTCAGATGGCAAGAATTCATTTCTGAACCAAAATATCTTGAGCTATTTTCAGCACTAGGAGATGGAGTGTTATGGCAATATAACACTCCTCACGCTAATAATTCACAAAATCTGCTTAAGTTTGGAGATGGTGTGATGGAGGCAGACCGAAGTGTGGAGTAAAGTGACAGAACTGTGATGGTTAAGCTTTAGAGCTCGCTTTGAAAGACTGGGTGGATGACTAAGCGTGCTCCTTTTTGTCAGGGAGATTGTGTGTTCAGACTCGGTGGTTTACCTCCACTATGAGCCCCAGGTCTGACACGTAGTACTTCTCAGTCTCAATAAGCTCCTTCAGCACATACCTATAAAAATATAAATGAGGAAAGATTATGGTTAGGGTTATCTCACTGAATTCTTTCTGCACCCTGCAAAACACTTCATTTTACAGGTCCCAGTTTCCTAATATATTTCCAGAATGGAAATAATAATAACAAGTTTATAAGGAGTTTCCTGGAAATGAATATGTGATTTAGTACAAGCTAGAGAGAAAACACAGCAAGTATTCAGACCATACACTCTAAGTCCAATAAATCTAATTAGCTAACAGAATTATTAACTGAGGATCAGCTGAACGTGCAAAATTTAAATAAACACCTATGTTTATGTTTCCCATGACTTGTGACTGCCTTGCACTCTTTATCAGGAGGAAAGCTAAGATACCACGTCATGACCACAGTATGGAGCGTTGGTCATGTGATAACTGCTAATTAATGCTTAGTAATAGTAAACATTACTAGTAATAATAGTAATGTTTAAAGCTCAATAGATAAGTAAGATGATCCACATAAATCATTACAGTTTTACCACCTAAAAACATATTTCACAAATAAACTTCAAGCTAAAACTATCAGTACTTACTATATGAGTCGTCTTAAAGCACTGTGTCTGTCTTCAGTATTATTGTTATTCCTTTCGTTTTTTTCAGAAGTCAATCTGAATTTTTAGACTAGTAAAAGGAAAAGCTTTACTTTTCTCTTCTTTGGTGCAGTGACCTGCCCTGTAGGTGCTTCTGAACAGACATTTATCTTGTCATAGCAGGAAAAGGACCATCAAACATATTAACAATGGCTCAGTTATTTGAAGTGTCCAAGTAAAGTGTCGCAATGAACCTGAAAATAAAGCAGCCAAATGGAACAAAGGCACCATTAATCTTAGTGATTACACTGCATATTCTTTTATAAGTCAGACAGTGATTTGTAGAAAATCCTCAAAATAAGTGAAATTGTCATTTAGTTCCACCATCAACTCAACATGCAATGCCCCATGACTCTCTGCAAGGAGACGCACTCAGCTGCATCTCGGCTGTAAGCTGAGCTGCAAGTGCTAACGCTTTCTAAGAGCAGCTGCACTCAAATATATTGCTGTTTGAGACAACACATTTATTTAAAGAATGGACAACAGCCCGAATTGCCATCGGGCATAAATTAAGTGACGTCTGAAACACATACATGCTTTTCTCTAAGGCACTCTTCCTCTCCTCCTCGGTGTCAGCCGCAGCTGACCATTGGCTGGAGGTGTCGTCCATCAAGACGGACTCGCTGTCATCTGGCAGAACACCGATGGACTGCGTGTCCTGAGGAGGAAGAGACAGGCAGACAAACTGTTTATCAAAGGTAATGTGGATCATGCCAGGAATAAAGTAAACAAAGGGAGATAAAGAGCAGGAGAGAAATGGTAATGATGCAGGTTGCCAGGGTGACCAGGGAGCGCGGAGAGACACGAGTAACAGAGATTGAATGATAAAAAGATCTGATTCAGATTGTTGTTGTTAATGATGCATGCTGTGACACACATAGAAAAAAACAGATAAAGAGTCAGGGGGGGAAAGGGCCCTGTGCTTGTAGAAGATAATAAATAAAGCTGTTCCTGATAATCATTTAGAACAAACCTGTGTTTTGTGGCATTACACTATTGAAGTTTAAATTAATAAATTCATTTGCCAATTGGGAATTCAAACAAACTATATATTAACCCTTTGGTTTAACTTGGCACCAGCAGCTTTTACATTAAGTATATACTTCTGCCTACTCCTTTTCAAACAACTGCATGGAATGATTTTATGAAACGTTGGTGAGTGTATATGTTTGAAATAAAAAAAGAACTGAACTGAACTGAACAGCAGCTTTTACATTAGTACTTCCTGCCTTATTGGCCACGTTGTACCTGAGATAAACCCAGGGTTACTGCGATCTAATTGATTGTGTTCATGTGGTACATACGTGACCTCCTTTTTCAAGCTTTTTCCTGGAATTGATATAATTTCCTGTGGGGGTTCTAGCGCAAATATAGAGTCATTGTGCACACCGCAAAGAGGGCCTGCAAAGATTTAAGTCATGACTAACTCAACAGAGACGTGCTTAACATCTGCAGACAACCCTTAGTTTGTCTATATTAGCATTCTCTCTCGCGATAAGCACACTTATCCCTTTTAAATTGTCATAAAACCTCACTACAATATGTCCGTCTAACTGTATCTATTTAAAAAGTTGCTCCTTCTATTTTTAAAGCATTTCTTTTTAGCCTTTTCACTCTCTCCTGACTCCGGAAACCTATAGGGGCAGCCATCTGTCTTTACCTAAATCCCAGTGTCCCCTTGTCCCAGTCAAGCAGAACCACCCCGCCTTAAACACATACACAAACCACCAGACACACACCTAATCACTCAGACCCGCCTGGCAGAAGGCTGCCCAAAAGAGAAATAAATTCACGGCTGGACTGATACACATATAAGCAAACGGAAAGAGGGACAAGACTCTGCTTTTCTCCTCTGGTCTAGTTCAATTTGTTCACCTGCGTTCCCCTTGATAAACTTGCTGCCATCAAGAAGTTTTGAGCTTCCTGTCGTGTCACAGTGGTGCGTGTGAAAGAGACAAAGCCAAGTAAGAGAGACAGAGAGGCTCCACGAAGACCCTCTCTCCCCCAGCTCGTCTTGCCCCGCTAGGAGTGCTCCAGCCTAGCTGACAGGTCTCCCTGGCTCCCTGATCATTTCCAGGTGTGCTGTGGCAAAACCCACAGGAAAAAAAATCCCTTGTCTCTCTCTGTTGTAAGTTTTGTTTTCTAGCCAGAAGCCTGCGAAATAAACTGACAACAGTTTTAGAATAAATCGAGGCCAAACCTTGCCAAGCAAGTAAGTTCAGTCGAGAGCGAAGTGATTACAAAACTTGTTTTTTTCTATGGGTAAAAAAAATACAAGGTCCAAGTTTTATGTGTAGAAGTCAAAGAAGAATTTTATTATAAAAGTGTAATTATCTGGATATGAGAACAAAAAAAGGATGTTTGCATGTAGAGGTTTATGACTATATTTTTGTCTTGGATTAAAGCACAGTGTTATAATCTAATAAATAAATAGTCCATAATTTGATATCTGTCTGCTAATTTTATATCTGCCTTTTGTTATTTCATATTTATAGCTGTGGACCAACTTTTGATTGCACTCTTCACTTAGAACACAGACTGCTGCAAAGCACCAGTAGTAAAGTGAATTTAAAGGCCCTCATGTAAGGAAACATGAATCTGTGTGGCTTAAAATGTGATTGTTTAAACTGTAATATAGGTATTACGGCCTGTGCTTGAAACTGTATTTTCCACTGCAGAGGTGGCATCAGCAATTTTTTATTTTTATAAGGGATGGGGCAAAGCAATCCTCATGCACACAAGTGCCCATCAAAGTTATGATACTGTGATACAAACAGAGTTGGGTGATTTCATTATGTCTCAAGTGCAGAAAAATCTAATTTAACAGCAATAACGCCGGTGTCACACAGCAAAGGATGGCTTTGAAGAGCGCTCACAACAAATGCACCACATAACTCTTTTCACAGTTTCTGTCCCGGTTTGATTTAAAGTTTATTCTTTTAGTTAAGAGTTTTCTGTTTGATACTTTTTATGAGTGAAGATCAGAGACTGTACAAGCTGTTTTTCAGGAAAAAGTGATTTAATAGATCTGTTGATCATTTGTTCCGGCTTGTTTTTTAACACAGCGGCTTGTTAGACCTGCGGACATCGTAAGAAATTTCCCGTGCTTGATCAAAAACACTATAGTTTTATTTAAAAAAAAGGTGGGTGGGGGAGACGAGCAGCGCATTTAACACTGAGCCCGTTGGCGGAGAAGGTGGTGTAGATGACAGGAACCATCGGAGATGACTGACCTACATAATTTAATCTCTCTCACACCACCTCTCTCCCTGTGTGTAGCTTTCGCTCTCCTACCAAACACTGGCAGTAAAAACACCACAGCGCTGACCTCATCCCTCTGATGTAATCCCGCTATTGTCTTTCAAAGTGTTGTTGAGGTTGAAATTATAGTTTAAGTGCCCAGGTCTTGATTCAACAACAGGACACACTTCACAGTGTTTAAATGCTCAGACATCGTTATTGTTTCCTGTTGATGGGACGCAGGCACCGCAGGTTAACGCAACACTCCCGCTGTTCAAACAAACACCATTTTCCAGCGAGCTTCTAGCAGCAAAAAGGGACCAGCCAGCTTAAGACACTCCTTTGCCACAAGCAGTTTGATGGAGAAATGAAGACGGGCTCGCTTCTTTGTTAAGCATTTCTTTGTTCTAAAAGTGAAGTCATCTTTCACCACATTTGCCGTTTCTTATTTATCTCCAGGCATGTCCTTCTGCAACATGTTGAATGTGAGTCATGCATCACACTGGCCACGCTCAGATTCTGCCCTCTGGTCCTCGGGGCTTCGATCTGGTCTGAGAGTTTGTCTCCATATGCATCTGTGCATATGTGTGCTTTATGTCTGTATTTGTGTACATATATATACACACACACATATATATGTCTGCATATGTATGTAGCATATGTGGCTACAAAAAGCAGCCCTCCTACGTGTGTTTGTGTGCTCATGTTGCTTCATCGTTGAGCTCCTCCAGCAGCAGTGGAGTTAGTCATTTCCAGCTCTGGCTGGAGGGCCATGGAGACAAAGAGCGCTGATGTCACCTCCCCACCAGGCTACGTCCTCACTGAGAGTATTATTTCTACTCCTCTCTGAGACTGTCAGCTAAACTGAATTGGTAATGGATTATTTTCATAGTTTAAATCTCATAGCCAGCTACTAGATCATATAAAACAGGCCTCCTTTCAAAAGATTACTAACTGCATTTAAGTTAGCAACGTATAAGTTCTGCTTGGTGTCATTTCTATGCGATACTTATCATATGTGATATGAGATATAACAGGACAGGGTTGGGTGTTATTTTGATAGCATATCAAGATGGCAAACCTGGGCGTTTGGCAGTGACGTGCAGCCAATCAGCGAGTCAGTTATGCAGCTGGGTGACTGTAGAGTAGCTGGTGACAGGTCCTCAGGGCTTGCCAGGCCATCTTTCCACTCCTGGAATACACACACACACACACACACACACACACAAACGTTTGCAGTGTCAGAATAACAAAATCTGTTGCGTGCGTATGTGTTCTGGCACAGAGAGACACAGGCGGCTCTAAAAAGAAAAAGAGGACACATAAGAGAACAGGGTAGGGTGAGAGACTGCAGGGAGAGCCAGCAATGCTGCTGTCATTCACAGTGACACTGCTAACTGACATGGTACTTGTTCCTCCGGGGATTAACTCTACATCAAACCTGCTTCTCCACTGACAACCTTGCGCTACCTAAAGTAAACAAGTGTGGTCAAGATGTTGGTTCTAATTTGTGTTTACCCAAGAATGAAGTTTTGCATGCATCACAACCAGTTTATACAAATACCTACTGTTAACGAGGTGCAGTAATAATTTCAGTTTACTTATGAGGCGGTTCATGTGAAATGTGCAGAACGGAACTGCAAAACTCACCAGGCAAAGCTTTGTTTGATTAGTTCGTATGATCGAAAAAATTCTCACCGGTTCTCTGTGGGTGACAGGCAAGATGGTGAGACTCTCTACAGGCCTTGGGAGGCTCCCCATATCTTGGTTCTGGCTGTGGGATGGAAGACATGCAGGCTTTCCCTCAAGTTTGCGGACCTGACGCTCTCCTTTGGCGGTGGATCCAGCGCTAAGTTTGCGGACAGGGTTTGTGAGCCATTTTTTAAGGGTGCTCACAGAGCGCCTGGAGCCCGGGGAGCTGGGGGCCGAGCTGCCTGATGCCTGTGGGGGCAGCGACGCCACGGAGGTGGAGATGCTGCCCTCACTGCCTGCTGCCGAATACGAGTCTGAAGAAAAGGCATAAAGAGACAGGAGAAGCAAAAGGTTACTGGTGAAGGAAAACAATCAATAGATAAGGGTTAAATGGGTCATGAGGCAGAGTAAAGGCTCCAAGTACAGACTTAAGTTAATCAATGAATCTGTGGACTTCAACCAATGTGCAAAAAGAGCATTTTGTTTCAGGGACACAACCCTCGCTTGACTGGTAGACGAGGCTTAACTGCAGGTGTGCGAGGTGATGCAGAACTGAAGGCAGAACACATGTCAACACACCAGGAGTGAAAGATTAACGAGAGAAATCAAAATAAAGGGCGGAAATATAAATTTCTGTTCTACAAACACGGCTGTGCAGGTGTGTAACTACACTATAAAAGATGTTTTCATTATGCAAAGCAGACTTTTTTTCTTCTTTTTTTTTACATTGCTGAGCTGTGCACCAGTCCATGCCATCGTTATTTGACCACATTCTGATGCAAGGCCGACAGCAGAGGTAATGAGGGTCGGTATTTGAAACAAAAATACACTAAAGAGCAGTTGCAGATCGACTGCTGCACACTGATGTCAGGAGGACATGGGAAGTGAGTTGGGGGGTTGAGCTGGGACCGGACATCCTCTTTAATCCTTTTTAGAAGGGGAGCTCCTTGCCGGGGACTGTTTGTTTTTTCTTTATTGTCTTCCTTTCCCATCTTGCCTTGGCCAATCAACCTACCGCCCTTTCTCCAGCCTTTCTCAGTCCTGAGCTCTTCTTCTAAACTGTGCGTTGGGAGTGTTTCATCCCTTCTGTGACAATTTAGTCATATTTCTTATCTATCTTTGCGCCTTAATCCTCTGACACTTGAAACTCTTTCAAGAAAAAAATATTTTCCATTACTTGTAAAAAAAAACCAAAAAAACTTTGTAGTTTATGTTGTGCATCTGTTCATGAGAAGACAACACTGACCTGATTTCAGGGCGCTTTATTTGAGCCACAGTCTGTTATTGCAGTTCTCAGCAATAAGATGCAAACTTAAACCCAGGCTAAATTATTCAGCTTAGTTCAGTGTTCATAATTAAAAGATTTAAGAATTTCCACAACTTTATTCACTCAATTTCTTTGTCTGAGAAATTCAATAGCAGCCACAGTACTGATCAATAATAATGAGCTTTGTGCTCTGCACAGCACAAAACTCACAGTGTTTGACAAATCATTAACCTCAGAGCAAACAGGTCATGCTAATAAGATCGTATTTCTGCTAATGCAGAAACTTGTGAATGGTAGGTGATAACTAAGAAAATGACTTTAACTCATTGTGTATTTCCACCATAGAGATACCATTTCCTCTATTTTTCCCCAGCATGTATCATGCAATTTTCCCATCCACTTTTCTTTCTAATTCCCACCCAAATATCCATATAAACGTCTGTAAATAGAGTGTATAAGGAGATCTAAGCCTAGCAGAATGAGCATCTGAACGGAGACAAGTTTAAAGAAAAAAGATGGCTATACCCTGCAGGGAACTATTGGGATATCAAAATGCATCTGAGAGCCATTGTATTTATGGTTGCATCTGGAAGAAGCAAAGCGTCCACCATCTGTGAAGGTTCCCCAGTCAGAGAGAAGAAAGGATGTGAAAACGCTGGAGAGCACATGAGATATTGTGCACCCTCCCAACCCAGCTCTCCTGACCTCTAACACGGGGCCAGACCCAGAGGTTTGTATTTCCCAAGGTTCCCTGCTCAAGTTTAGCCAGGTCAGCGTTTGCAGTTCAAAGTGCAGAGATACAACCAGCAACATTGTTTCTAACTATCTTGAGGCATCAGCTGAAGAAATAGGCTAAAGAGACTGACACCGCTGAAGTGCCTGGAAGCAATTTGAAATGACTGGAGACAGGGCAGAGCAGCTCTCCGATTCGAGGCTTTGCATCAGGATGATACAGTAGCTCTGTCACACGTACAGATTTACGATGCACAGAGCGTACATTATTTACTGGTTTTATAACGACTATCCTTACATCTGTCACCATGGCAACTGAGCACTTCCACTGATCATGTATTCTTTGTACCTTATACAAGCCATTACGGAGACATCAATAACACTTTTGCACAGAAACAGTGAGACAACTGTAAGGGGAGATGATGAGCTTCTCCTTAGAGAAACCCACCTCCGCTTGCCCCACACATTGCAAGATAAGTGGAGTTAATACTGTTATACACCTACAAAGAGGAAACTGGGGGGTGGGGGGTGGGGACTATCCTTCCCACTCTTTTCCTGCTTTGCTTCATGCTGATAGTGCCCAGTGAAATTCATCTCCATAATGGCACCACAAAGAAAAGATTACCCGCGCTGATTTTGTTAATGCAACTAGACTATTGTTTATGTGCTTATAACAATTAAGAGTTAAGGGCACAGGAGAAAAAGGGCTGCATTAAGCTGCCCTGATCTGTGGTGATTTGTTAATGCTAGGTTTTCACCACTCGCCCACTCGCTGTCTGAGAGGATGAGCGAGTGCCGGGGCGGGAGGCTCATCCAAAATTGCTGTACTGTGTAACTTTGTAGCCAAGTGGGTATCTGTTGCAAAGTACTTCCAGATTTTTCTTAGTGTTGGTCGGTCACAATACAGAAAAGAGACAGCCCACATCATCTAAGAGGGCAACTTAAGAGAGCCATCTTTCACTATTAGTATTTGTACGGTATTGCAGAGTCGTCAAAGGAGCTTGCAAAGAAAAGCGTCTGGACTTCTTTAAGTTACTTGAAGACGTTTCACCTCTCATCCGAGAAGCTTCTTCAGTTCTAAGGTCAAATGGTGGAGAGTCCCAGATATAAACCTAGTGGGAGTATCCCCCCACAGAGGGACAAAAGGACCCCCTGATGATCCTCTAATCGCCTGAGCCAAGGTGTGAAACTGGGTGTGGGTCCCAATCAGCCCGAGTTTCGTTGTGAAACCTGGCCCCACCTTATCATGCGAATTCCTGAGGTCAGATGGCCCAGGATGTGAGTGGGCGTTAAGGCGTCTGGGAAGGGATCTCAAAACTGGATTATAGATGGCAGAGAGTTGGTGTCGTGTCGAGTTGCCATCTATAATCCAGTTTTGAGATCCCTTCCCAGACGCCTTAACGCCCACTCACATCCTGGGCCATCTGACCTCAGGAATTTGCATGATAAGGTGGGGCCAGGTTTCACAATGAACACACCCGAAACTCTGGCTGATTGGGACCCACACCCAGTTTCACACCTTGGCTCAGGCGATTAGAGGATCATCAGGGGGTCCTTTTGTCCCTCTGTGGGGGGATACTCCCACTAGGTTTATATCTGGGACTCTCCACCATTTGACCTTAGAACTGAAGAAGCTTCTCGGATGAGAGGTGAAACGTCTTCAAGTAACTTAAAGAAGTCCAGACGCTTTTCTTTGCAAGCTCCTTTGACTACGATGACCTGGATGACTGAGAACCTTCACAGACATATTGCAGAGTCAATACAGCTAAGCAGCAATTTTTCTTTTTCAACTCACAGTTGGTTTCTAGATTAAGAAATTAATAAGTTGGCACAAGACTACAGATAACTGTCTGTCACTATTTCCTAAACCTAAGGTGACTTCATCAAATGTCTTGTTTGCTCAAGCACAGCCTAACCCAGTTTAGTTCAATTAACTATAATTCAAGCCAAGGGGAAAAATAGAGTTACTCGTTTGAGAAGCAGAAATCTTCAGCTGTTTAATGAATGCTAATAAATTTAAGCAATCATCAAACTCTGTCAATATAGTGAATGATTAATTTTCTAAAGGTCAGTCTGATAAATCTATTGATTGCTGAACACTACATAATTTCACGTCCGTCCTTTTTTGTGTGGTTCACAGTCAACCATTTGTTATTACCACAGTTAAATTCACTTATAGCTGATTGAATTATCTAATGACTATATGTGGCACAGCTTGTCCAGTCATGTGGAGAGGGAAAACTTATGATTCACTGTTCTCATGAAGGTTTGAGTTAGATGTGACTGAATCAAAGGCAGAGACAGCTATAAGAGCATGTGACTGCCTGTCTCTATGCCAGGTGGGATAGACTCCTGTGGCTCCAAGTCCCCAAGTTGGTTAAGAAGATGGATGGATGGATGGATGGATAGATCGGTGGATGAATGGGTGGATGGATGGATGAATGGATGGATGGATGGATGAATGGATGGATGAATGGGTGGATGGATGAATGGATGGATGGATGGATGAATGAGTGGATGGATGGATGAATGGATGGATGGATGGATGGATGAATGGATGGATGGATGGATGGATGGGTGGATGGATGGGTGGATGAATGGGTGGATGGATGGATGAATGGATGGATGGATGGATGGATGAATGGATGGATGAATGGGTGGATGGATGGATGGATGGATGGATTGATGGATGGATGGATGGATGGATGGATGGATGGATGGATGGATGAATGGATGAATGGATGGATGGATGGATGGATGGATGGATGGATGGATTGATGAATGGATGGATGGATGGATGGATGGATAGTTGGATGGATGGATGAATGGATGAATGGATGAATGGATGAATGGATGGATGGATGGATGGATGAATGGATGGATGGATGAATGGATGGATGAGTCAAGAGTAAATTTACTTTCATTTATGTCTGAAATGCAAAAGCAGAGAAAAATGAGAAAGCAAATCTTTTCCCCTCTTTTCAGGTGATTGATGGAGACAGATATGTGCTAAGTGGTCGTCCACCAGAAGAAGTCTGCTCTAACTTCTGTTTATTGATTAGCTGAAGGGTGAGTGCTGCTGAGCCAACAAATCAGGCTAAAAGCGTTGGCTTTAATGGAGCAAACTTCACAGCCCCCTCCACTGTGGAGTTCCCTGTCAATCCCATGCCTCTCGGGATCATATAGGCAATTTAGGCATTACTGGACTCCACAAATAAAAAATAAATAGGCAGACATGCAGGTGCCCATACGCTTTTTTTTTTTCAGAGAGGCTCTCCTGATGGGCGCACAGGTGCAGGCTGTCAACCTGTTATCCAGAGTCATCAGCCTGTCAGTGTAACAATACACAGCATTAGAGGCGAGCATCCTGCTGCTCAGCACTGTGGCAAACATGTCAAATATCCTGCTGAGTTTGACAAACTTAGAGCTGCCATTCAATACTAGCACCTTGTGGCTTACAGCTCTGGGGAATTGTGGCAATCAACACATAGGTGCCCGCCTGCGTCATTGCTAACAACTCTTAACACAACACCATACTTATCTTCTCGATTCTTTCTCTCTCACTCACTGCCCTCTCCACCTTATGCTCTTCAGCCTAGACTCAGCTGCTATATTACATTTCACCCACTCAGAGGAAATGGACACCCTTTCCATCAACCAGCAGGACCCGGTCTGCACTCACGTTCAAACTGAAAGAGCTGAAAGACCATGAGGCAAGTACCTGAAGCACAAAATGTTCTAACCAAGGTGCTTTTTACAATGAAACATTTAAAATCATAAATTGTACTCGTCTTTTTCTGGCCTTTCCTTCAATCCTCCCTCCTTCCTTTCTTTTTCACCCTGACTCCTTTTTCTCTACGATAAGTTCCTCCTTCTGCCACACCGTTTGGCACTCTAACGCACTCTTACCCTCTGCATCTCTGTGCACTGCAGTGTTTTTCAGATAATGACTGGGAGCAGGACACTGCACAGCTCCCTCCTCTTATGCAATGGCCTCCACTGCACTGCCCCGAAGCTGCTGAGTGCAGCACAAGTTCGACATGCAAAACAAGCTAGCAGAGAAGACAAAGCTACAGAAGTAAAAAAAATAATGTTTTTAAAAAGTTTTTAATCCTTTTTTATTCTCCTTTCTTATCTTTCGTTTTGGTATTAAGGCTTAAGCAACTGAATCCACAACCTCAGGAATCCTCTGACAGTCTAAAGGAGAGGCTATGGGATGAGCTGCTGGGAAGAGCAGGGATTCTGTATAAAGATTAAGCAGGAGAGGGGCAAAAAGATGCCAGTGTGATTAAAGTTAAGAAGTTCAGTGAGAGTATGGGAGGAAACACTGACGAGACGAGCGGAAGGAAGGCCATGAGGGCACAAGCGACATACACTTGACTGCACATAAGCAGGAACTGTGCTGATTTTTAACTGTGGGCACTGCAACAAAGACATGTGCAGCAGCTCAACTCTTGTCCTTGTGTGTGCCATATGTGAGTGTGTTCGTGTCAAACCTTTGGCGTGACACACTGCAGTCAGACAAGTGAACAGTGGTTTCCTGTCCTCCTACTGACCTAGTTTATACGCACGCACACACACATCCACACACCACTGTTATTCCCAGAGCACAGAAGGAAATATGTGCTAGACACATCAAGTGACACACAAACAAGCCATCAGAGTCAGTCTCCTGCCATCATCGCCCACAGCCAGACTCTATGGCATATTCTTTATCAGTTTAATGCATCAAAGTGCTGCCAGTCACCAGAAAAACAAGACCGAAAAAAACACGCTGGCATTAATCCTTTTGTCTGTGGAACAATGTGAAAGAGTAAATCAGACACTTCTCCTGATGAGAGATTATGAAACAGCTCTAATTGATAGTCAGATCTAAACCACTACTGCTGCCACTGACTGTGAAAATCAGGTCAGTGGGAGTATAGCAGTGCAGTCAAAGTGGCGGAGGTTGTGGATATCTCACCTGAGATTTCAATCAGCATTTTCTTTTAACTTGAATCTTAATTTGCAATTTAAAAAAAGAGGCTGTGACGGCAGTCTCACCACAGAGACTGTCTGCAAGCTCCCAGCAGTGTACAGTGAGAGACTGGAACCATGTTTGCGGTTAGTGGCCTTGAAAACTCCAGACATTCCTCTAGAACCACTTAGAGAGAGACTTGCCAGATTCTTGGCACTGCCTTTATTCATTTATGCTCTGGGGAACTAAACCTCCACAAATACACAGAATCAAATACAGGGGATTAAGGTTGCAGTGTGGTCCATTTCACACTCACACAGATTTATTAACGAAGCACCACAGGATCAACAGGTATTCAGAGATGGAAAGTCCCATATTCACAAATCATGATCCAATAATTTAATCAAGAGCCAGAGTCAAGTCATTTACTGCCCCGCTTTCACTGAACTGTTACGAATGGAGAAACTTTCAAGCAACAGAAGCTCAGCTCTACTTACTCTAAGACAGTCATTACACCCTGCATATGCAGCAACTGCTAAACTCCAGATCCCAGTTACTATGTAACTCAAGCTTTCTCACTCATTAAAGTTTAAAAAAATTCCAATTGTATGAAAGCGAAAACAAAGATTTGAACAGTACAAGCCCAAACCTCAGTCACGCTATTCGGCAACAAAATGCAAATAGTCATGGCAACAGGTCGCCTGGTGGGAAGCAAACTGTCTCCAAACAGTGGTGGTCTGACTCAAACTGACTGCAATTACTCTCAGATTGGTGAAGGTTTGCAAATAATTTCCTTCCAGTTTAATAAATGCAGACAATTTGGCAACATCTTGTTGTTTGTGCATCTCTTTGTAACAGGGGACTCGACTCCTCTGGTTGCCAACTGGTTTTATTCTGATCATATTCTTATTTAAAAGCAATGTTGCAGAGCACCTATGCAATTTTACAGTTAAATCGCCTTCCAACAATAATTATGTCACTAGTTTTGGAGGAATTTGTCAATTTCTGTTTGAGAGATTTAAGATTTTGGCTGTATTCTGAATGTAAGTAGTTAATTTGAATCTCTGTGCATGTGGACAGCAACAGGTTTGCAACAGATAGAACAGATTTGCAATTTTCACTGATTTACTACATTTAATTACCCTTCTATCACAAACACATCAGCTGTAATTGCCGAGGTGCATTCGACTGTCAACTGATAGCAGACTGACAGCAGACTGACTCCATGTTATTGCAGTTTTATCGCCATCTTGATGCATCAAAGTCCCCTTGAAGATCACTGACTGTCTTAGAAGTCAAGGAGATCACAAGTTTATTGTAAATGGTTGCAGTAATTTTGGTCTCCACCCCCTGGTTCCCCTGGTGTGACCGTAGCATAAGTAAAAAAAAACTAATAAAGTCTAATCCCTACTGGTAAATGTGCTATAAATGTTGCTTTTCAAAGTGCACAGCTTCAATTTGAAGGCAGAAAAAGAGAACAAATGGATTTGATTTTTATAAATTCATATAAATACTTTCAGTATTTCATTTCTTGTAGACCACATCTTTCACACACATGAACACCCCACCTCCATAGGTTTGTTTCTGAATGATGCCCACCTATTGACAGCTGTAACCTTTTCCCTATTCTTTCCTCTTATAATCAGTTAAAGTTGTGAGATGGACCAAATAAATCCTTGTCAGCTTGATACGTGATAAGCTTCTCAATATTTTCCCCTTACTTTGCATCTCAAACAATAGCCAACTCTAGTTGAGGGTGTTCGGACATGTTTTTTCCCCTTAAATAGATACACTGTCAAAGTAATTTTCTCTAATTACTACAGTACTTTGTTTTTGGGGGGAGCTTTCTCCAGAAGAAGATATGAGATTGAGATTTGACAGAGAAGAAGAAAATATTTAAACAGACATCCTTTGTTTATCATGAATGATACTGTGCACGTTACATGTACAATACGAGGCCCAGAGGCTGAAGATCAACGCAGCAGCTGCCTGTTTTGCTCTAGTAAAGAAGCGCTAGCACACCAAAAGCAAAATGACTCATTATGCTTTTATTTTTTGATATTATTTGTATGTAATCTATCAATAATTATATTTGATTATATCTAGTGCTACATTTATTTTTACATTACTTTAACCCTGTAGCTGTTAAAGCTGGACAACATTTTAACTGTCAATTTATTGCTTATATTTTATATTATAAAATATCTGCCAATTTGTTCTTACAAAAATAATGGAGAAATGAATAGGAACTGCTTAGTAGAAGTATGCAGCAGCTTAAAACGTCACAGTCACAATTTTCTTTTCCCAAAACAAGAACAAAAAAAAACCTAAACTGTGAAATGGATGTTTTCCTGTAGGTGGATGTTTTCCTGTAGGTGGATATATATCAACCGCTCGTGCTCCCAAAGTAACCATAAGATTGTTCAGTCTTTATATGAGGTCCACTGAAAAATGCTTTGAGGCATTTTGGGAAAATGAGGGTTGGAAAAGTACTTAAATGACCTTGCAGGCGCTGCATGGCACTCTGATTTAGTGTGTGTGCAATTGTGTGTATATCTTGTGCCAGTGTGCGTGTGTGTGTGTGTGTATGCATGTGCACCCGGATAATCACAGTGATGATCACTACTCTTTTTACCCTTTTTAGCAATAGGAAGCACACACCCTGGGTACTGTCGGTCATCACTATGATTATCTAGTCACACACACACGCATTCACAGACACACACACACTCTAAAAAAAAAAAGTCAGAGAACAAAAGGCTGGCACTTGTGTTTGAGGGAAAACAAGGCTGCCATTTAGCCTGAGGTGGTCGAAAACAACGAGCAAATTAAAAGCGATTGTGATTTCATATGGCAGTGCCAGTCAGGAGGCCTCCAAGGAGAGCTGGAGACAGAGCTGCGATGCACGCTGGGTCGCGGGTATGTGGAGCCTCTCCTTTGGCCCCAGTCTGCCTGACAGCTCCAGTACTGTGCTCTTGCTGTTTGTCACTGGCTGTGCACAAGGTCAGTGCTCTGCACTGCAAGTAGCCATGACGGCTTTATGACAAACGGAGTCAACAATGTGAATTGTTGATTTGACACAAAACTGTCTAACTTCTCCTGTCTCAGATATGCTCTCTCATAAAATGATATCCTGAGCATCCAAGCGTTCAGAACATGTTGTGTATTTGGAGCAAGCGTGTGCGGTTTGTGTGCAAAAACAAATATCTCAGCTTTCATTGTAATGGGGCACACAGTTCCGACCTCGAGACCTAAAGATGTGCTGGCTTAGTGATTCTCAGTCAGACTTGATGTGCTTTCCAGACACATATTCTCATTCCTTTCCATAGCTCTCCACCTCTCCCCACTCTTATTGCCATAGCAACTAAACCCAGAAGGAGAGAGAGTGAGGGACAGCCGCACAAAAGATTAGCCATCAGCAAGAAATCAACCTACACATGTGGGCGCACGCACTCAGTCTTGTTTTACATAGCAATACACTCGTGAACATATACCTGTCTGTGACACACACACACGCTTGCACGTGCACACACACACACACACACACAAAGCACAATGATTACTGTAGATTTGCATCAATATTCATACAGTGACAACCCAGCAAATGTTTCCCTGGCTTATGCTTATTAGTAAGACAATGCCAGAGGCACAAAGGATGCTTTTGAAAAGCTTATTCTGAATTCAAGAAAACCATCTGCAGCTGTCAGCTTTGGTCTCTTTTCGATCAGATCCTGCATTTTGAGCAAGAGCTCTCCATATGGCTGTTAAGAGGGCATCTTATCAATATGCAAAATCCATTTGAGTGTTTGAGGGCGACCCGAGGCACAGTTCCACCTGTGCCAAATCCATCAGGTGGACAGTTTTCCTATAGGTTAACGAAACTGAATAATTAACATTAAGTAAAGCAATAGAAAATGTGCAAGTGTTGAGTGTACTGCCAAATATATATATAATAATGTAAACTATTAGCTAGTGTAATTAGATTGTTACGGCAAAAGCAAATCTTTAAAGTCACACTCAGACACTCAAATGTTTCTAAATTTGGCATTTATAAAGTAACAGCTACAGTAGTCTTAGTTTGGCTGCTACAATGTGAATTTTGCACATAAATAAGAACTTATTCTAAAGATTTGGGGGGTTATTAAATACACATTAGGATGTTTTTACATTTTTTAAAATTGTTTTTCTCTTGAGTCCACCGATGTGGCTTTAATCCTTACGTATTGGCTGCAGGCTATGAACAGAAAGCTGTGTCTATAGTAACAATCAGTGGTGCCTGACTGACAATCAGTGTGTCGCTGGCCGATAAGAAGGAAACAGGTCAATTTTTGGTTTGCTGTCTTCTCCAGTCCAGTGTAGAAGGCAGAAACACGGGGGAAAGCTTATTTAACAATGAAAAAACTTTATGGAAGTATTTGCTTGTATCTTTTGCTTTTCTTAGCTGTGGATTCCCATTAAAAACATACAAGTTTGTTCATTAGTTTGAAAAGAACTCTATTTTTAATTCATTGGGATTTACAAATGCTTAAAGGGACAGTTCACCTCTAAATTATTTTTGCTTATATTTTTTACATTCTGTAGAATTATTCATGCATCCAGGTTGTTTTGATGTAAACTTGTTTTGACATAACTGCCTGCTGTCAGCTATATTGGAACTAAATCAAAGTGACAAATAATTATTTGGAAAAAATCAGCAGCAATTCAGCACAAAAAAATGCACCAACCCTGCTGTGAGCGCTTTCATATAGAAACTGCAAAGTGTGCAGCTAGCTAGCATCACAACAGCAATAATCATATCTTGTCCCATTGTCCCTAACACAATCCTCTTTGCAGATGTGCAGA
Source organism: Perissodus microlepis (assembly GCF_051167445.1). Lineage (NCBI taxonomy): Eukaryota > Metazoa > Chordata > Actinopteri > Cichliformes > Cichlidae > Perissodus > Perissodus microlepis. The sequence goes on along the minus strand of NC_140480.1, from coordinate 2,501,907 downwards.
GTGACATGGCCCAGGTATGATTCAGTAGATGGATAATAGCTGCCATTAGAGTGCTCAAAACACATTTTTTTTATTGACTAAGCAGGTCAGCTTTTTAAACGTATGAAAACATAATTTCCATTATGCTGAACAGATGACAGACATCGCTACAACCAACACTTCTATAACTGGTCAACTGACGCCAAAACGGGCAAAAGAAAACATTTAAATTAAATTTTGGTGTGAACTGTCCCTTTAAGATACCCCAGAGACTCTTGTGCAACTGATAAACCATGAACTCGTAGAACTATCCTCTAGTGAGGCGCAGAGACAAACATGATGGCAAATTTAGGTTAGAAGTGAACCAAACGGTAATGCTCTATAAGCTGATCCCAGGCTGCGAGGAACTACAGTCCCAACAGTAAATTTGATTAAACACAAGGTAAGTAAGATGCTCAGCTCCTGTGTTGCCTTGCCTTGTGCACTGTTTTGGAAAGTTTCTCACTGAGGCCTCTGTGAAGTATTCTCTGGAGAGAACTGCAGAACAGAGCAGCCAAAATTTAAAAAAAATCTCTTCACTCTGACAGCCAGAGGGGACACGACAGCAATCATTGCAGTCAACCTGTTGCTAAGACTTACAGCAAGCATGTTCCAGTCTTGCCAAATGAAAAGATGCACAGAGTCGAAAGATTAAACTTTTTTCACACCACTCACAAGTCTTTGTAGTGCGGCTGCTGTTTTGATGGATCACAAAAAAGAAGGAGTAAAACTCCATGAAAGCAAGAGCTGAGTATTAGAAAAGCAAGAGCAAACATTATAGCCCCCCCCCCCCCCCGAAAGGAGGCAGGTATAAAAAGAGCCATATGGACTGAAAGTGGGGGTAGAATCACAGGGGGAAGTCGCTCCTCTCCCCCTCTGCACTGTTGGAGAATTCTTTCTAAACAAGGTATGGAATGCACTCCTGTGTTTCATAATTTGTTCCCTCATTCTTCTCCTCTGCACATTTACAAACAGAGTCCTAAGGAAGAGAAAAAAGGGAAGGAAAGACTGTGGGAGCCTTGCAAATATGTCAGGGCAAGGCAGTTTAGTAGAGCAAAAAGGAAATGACAATGAACTGTGAAAGAAAGGGACGTGGTAAAAATATATTATCCATATATAAATGTGTGTTTGTTTTAAAGGAGAAAGGCCATAGATAATAAAATAATTAATAAAGAGCGGGAGTCGAAGGAGGTCTTCATCCAGCTGGGGAACTTCGCTTTTGCAAGAGAGAAACAATATGGTGGAGATCGGCTGGGAAGGAGGCTGGGGGTTTGGTGGGAGGGCAAGAAGAGATGACGAGGTGGAGGGTGGGCTGGGGTGCAAAGTTTAAAAATATCTCAGAGTGCTGAACACAGAGCTGAGCCACGGCAGTCTAGCATACCTTCAATTTCAGCTATTTTTGTTGCTTTTTCCATAATGTCTGAAGTCTGCCTTATAAGCTGATGACAACTAAGTTTCTCTAGCTGAGACATAAAAAGACACACTGGTCCCCCCGCCCCCCCGCATTTGCCAGCAGTGCTGCTTTCTGTCAAAAGCACTCTCAACTTGTTATCAAAATGTATTCGTACATCGCGGGGTCCCAGGTTCGCTGCGGGGATCAAGTTCTTGTCTGACAGCGACCAAACTGATGAAATGTGCAAGCGCGTCTCCTTGAGCAAGACACTGAACCCAACCACCTCGAGGTCTGCAGCACATCATGCACTGACTAATCTGTGAAGGGACAAAAATAAATGTTCGGTGATTTATTCTATTTTACGAGCTGCGTGTTGATGCCGAACATTGTGGAGCAGCTAAATTTTAATCGCTGCCTGTCGTGTGAGATTATTGTGAGTTTTTGCTTCTTATTTTCTCGATGGCTTGAATGCACAGCAACTGTTTACTACGACTGAATGCAGAACTGTGGCAGCGATACAGATGATGCAAGTTTGCCCCAAAGACCTTTGATGCTAATCATTTTTTCAATTTGAAACTAATTTAAACTTACACATATATCAGTGTATGTTTTGGGGTGGTTTTTTTTGTTTTTTTAATGGTTGTCTTTGGTTTCGTTCACCCTGTCTTTGCCGTTCAACCATGTAAATATATGTGTGTGTATGTGTGTCTGTGTGTGTGAGTGTATGTGTCATTGCTGTGGGGGATTCTTGTCCTAACACACTGCATGCATGAGTCAACACCAGCCCCCAACACTCACAAATAGACACGCTCTCAGATGCAAAGGGAACACATATAGATGCATATGCAAGACAACGCCGACCCTTTTCCTTCTTTGGAGGATCATTAAAGAAGAGGAATACAAAGAGATAAGTGACAGCAGCAGAAAGGCAAACATACTTATGGAGACACAGACAGATCCATAGATGGAAACAGTTTTATTATTGCTGTTGTTGTTGCCCTACCCTGACTGCTGCCATGTGACCTTTACCCTCTCACACACAGGTAAAGCTGCTTGTTGCCTCAGTTGTGGAACAAAGCAGGTGAGGAATATGTTAATGAAAAAGAAACCACTGAATAACTGAGACATATAAATGTGCATAAAAAGTACTCTTTCCCATATGGTCTGCCTATTACAGTATCTGCCTTTAAGTGTGATCTTAACTCTGCTCCATCCTTATCTTTGTTTTGTTTACTGTCTGTGACAGCCTGCACGTATGTGTGCTAGATTTACTTGAGGGTGCATCCCAAATAGCATTAGATGTGTGGGAGGCTGTGCCACAGAAGAGATAAGACGTGTTAGCTCAAATTGCATGAGTGTAATTCCTAACATTATCAGTGTGTGTGTGTGTGTGTGTGTGTGTGTGTGTGTGTGTGAGGAGAACATTGATGGTTTCATCATCAGTAGTCTTTACAGCATGTGAATTCCGTCCTCTGATTGCAAGATTTGAAAGTTCGCTCAAAAAGGCGTGAACAGACGTTTGCTGTCAGTGCTTGTCCACTTGTCCATTCCACCTCTCCTTTACATATTACAAAATATTTCCCCAAACTCAAACTCTCTGTTCAGATAAATCATTTGATAAATCATTAGGTTACCTGCTTTTATGCCGTCTGGGCTGTGAATTCAGCTCACCGTGGACAATATAAGACAAAGCATACCATCTGTTTTCAAATGGTTTGTCAACAGTCTTTGCTGGGAAGCAGGCCCCACTAATGGCCCTCTGGAAGCCAATCTGCTAATGCGCTGTGCAGACTACCGCTGGTATCAGAGCTAAAATGATACATGCCTTTCTCTTTCATTAAACCCATCTCCCCACCTGTCCATCTTCCTGCCCTCTCCATCTCGATGAGTAGTGCCCAGATCAATAATCCCAGCTCTTCTGTCAGACATTTCCTCCAACTCTTGCTACCTTCTAGCGCTCGTCGGTATTGCGATAAACACAAATCCACACACAGTGCAAATAACACCCATTCACACATTCTTAACTTAATAAGGACTCTGCTGCCCCTGCACTCGTGTCACTGGATATTGATTAAGATGTGAAAAAAGTCCGGCAGGGTAGCCAGCATGATGCCACATTGATTCAGCTGCAGTCTCTTTCTGCATATAAGCAAACGGGTCAGATTCAGAATTAAAGACTGTCCCGTGTGACTCATTCAGTCTGTGAGCAGCTGAACTTATTTTAGCTTACCCATTGAAAAGTCAAGTGTGAGTATGCTGGTCTAAGCGATAGGCATCCACTAGGAACACATATGGTGTGACATAATAGCATAGTGCATGTGATCACCCGGCCTGCAAGTAAGTGCCATTACGCCTAAGTAGGGGAATGAATCACACCGCACATGATAGTTTCCTCTTAAGTCAATCAGGCTTTTTTTTTTATTTGGAATCAATGAATGATGGAAATGCATCGTAAACAGTTGTGTCCAAGACAATAGAGCAAAGACGGCCTGTCATGATTTTAAAAAATGACAATAAAGAGGAAATTCTTTTGTTGCTATTGATATCAGAGTTAGGGATGTGGGAGCTAATAGTAAGCTGCCGCTCTGATTATCTCGGCTAAGACAGTGCAGGCACCACTTTGGGCCTTTTTTGAAAAAATGTATGCTTTAGACAAATAGATGGTAATTGATACAGTTACGTGCCTCACCTGAAACAACAATATCTTGGGAGAAGAAGGGAAAAAAGTCTGCATTATTCAGTATTTGTCCTGTAGATGCCACAGTAAAAACAATGGGAAAGACTCAGCAAATTAGTTGGAAGTTTGAAGTCAGATATGTGATATCTCACAAAAGTATGAGATACAATTATAAAGAAAGGAAAGAATTGAATAATATCAGGTTTTTTTATAGACAGAGAGAGAAACAGTTTTTCAATAATATAAAAGTCTACAACTGACCCTGGACCCCCATGTTTTAATCAGAGAAACTGCTGTGCAGATTAATGGAGAGTGCAGTACAGTATGTGAGCACCAAAGCCAGCCGCAACATGAAAAATGTGCTTTCTTCTATGAGGAGGTTTTATAGAGCACACATGGCTTTTAAAGACAGGATAGAGTGCTCATATTTCTCTTGTTCAGCTTGCAAAATAAAAATTTAAAATCTCATCTTTTCATACTGGACCAAAGTACCCCCCCCCCCCCCCCCCCCCCCCCCCCATCCCTGCCAATACACTAAAATACATTTAAGGAAATCCTGACTGTTGGGATAATGTTCTTGCTATAGGTTTATTGAGAGTTCTTTTAATAGCCTGAAATGTTTCATTCCTCCAGTCCCCCACATGTTTATATATTTTGATCTAAGTGTGTGTGTATTTGCTATGATAACATGGTAGAGATGCAGAAGGGAGCTGCAGGCGATGGAAAAGGAGAATATCTATTACATAAGAGATTAAACTGAAGGAATCTAAGGTATGCATTCAACAATGCTTGCCAGCAATATGAAAATCTACTTTATGAAAGCCCCCCCTGCTAAGTACTGAACTTCAAAGGGTATGTCCACTGTTTACAACTTTGATGTACGCTTGTAAAAGGGAACAAACGCACAGCGTGCCACCACAGCATAAAATCGTACACTGCTATTAGACACTACTGTTGTTTTAACTTTGCCTTGGAGCCACAGTGGCAGAGGTCATGCATGTGTACAAGATGGCAAAACGAACAGAGAAGAAAGACCAAAAGAGGTAGGAACATTAAGACAAGTTTTTTTCCTGCTCTAAGCTCAAGGTTACACCGAGTCCTGAGTTTTGTATAAACTACAAACAACCACGGCTGCCTATGGATGACTGTGCCTGCTCATCTGACTTTGTTGTTATTACACATCATGCCACCTGCTGCTTTAACTCAACACTACTCTGATGGACCGCTGCTATTTATGTTGCACGTCATTACTGCAAACGCCGGTGTCGGAGGGGAAGACAATGACAGGGGTGCTGCTGGGGATTGTTGTCGTTTTCTTCTGCTCCCCACTGTTTTGGGTCGAGGAATGTTTCAGCGTAGCACAGCCACCCCAACCCCCGACCCCCCGCGTGATTCATTCATCCACGTGCCGCACATAACTGAGTGACATGAACTCGTCGTGATGAGGACAGTCACCTTCCAAATCACATGCAGGCTCTTTCCCTCTTCTCTATCCTTACTGGAAGAATGCATGATCCATGTCCTCCTTCCGGTTCCTCACTGTGCTCTGTAGAACTTTTTTCACTTGCTCTGAAGTGTGTGTGTGTGTGTGTGTGTGTACATCTGTTGCTTTAGCTGGAGGTGCAGGGATCAGGGCAGGGGGCTAAGGCTTACATTTAAACTGTTCACATATGCTCGCAGAAAAGAGAGAAGAGATAAGAGAGACATGGGTGGACAGCTCAGATAATGTATTGGAGAAGGAGATTAGGAGCAGGGGAATGATCAAGAGAAACTGCACACACTCACACACATGCAAACGTGCACATACACAACAAACAGGATCACAAAAGCAGTTTTTAAAGCACAATTCCAACCTCAAAGCCAGGAAAATCAGATAATCAGATATTAAAGATCAAATTTCTTTAGGCGTTCTGTGTGTATGCGCATTTGTGTGTGACACTGACCTCTGACTCGTGCATAGCAGCAGCCACACTTGGCCAGGACTTTACGGAACAAGTGTTGGCAGCCACAGCCTCTGTGGTGGCGATGGTGATGGTGGCCCCCTTTCATGCTGTTGAACCATGAGCTGAGGTGGGCATGGCCCGGGCACTCTTTCTCTCTCTCTATCTCTCTTTCTATCTCTCCCTATGTCTGGCTCTCCTTTCCTTCTCTTTTCTTGGTCTCTCTTCGTCACCCTCACACAAGTAGAGGTTTACTCCTCAAAAAGTGTAAATCCCCCAAAAAGGTGTCAGTTGATCCTCCTCTTCAGCTGACTGCACGCAGAGTTAAAACCCATATCCAAGAAACCAAGTGTAAGAGTCCCCAAAAGCAGTAAGCCAAGAAGAAATCCGCACTCACAGGGCTTTGTATCTGATGATAAACAGTGAGAGAAACATTCCAGCAAGCTTATCGTTACGCTGAACGTGCTCCTTCTGTCTCTCTCTCTTTTTTTCCCACTGCTTTCTTTTTGGTGCTGAGCTCTCGCCTCTGTGAACTGCCTGGTCAAATGACACACTGGGAGACTGCTTCAGAGAGAGGGGAGGAGAGAGAGAGCGATTGCAAGGGAAAGGGAACGAGAGAGAGTAAGGGGAGGGGTGAGAAGGGTGGAGTCTGTAGCTCTAGTTGCTGGCTATTCCAGGATAGCTTTCCCACTCCCATAGTTTTCTCTCTTCCCTCCTCTCAGCTGTTTTTTTCCTCTGCTCCCTTCTGTTTCCTCTCTCGTCTGCTGCCCCCCATCTTGTCTGTTATCCTCTTTTCTACATGGTTGAGTCTCATTTTAGCATAAGTAATGCTTAAAGGGGCTCTCACATAGCCAACTCCGAGTATCAGATGAAATGACACGCTCTCTTGTGTCTGCTCAGAGCTGGCTGTTGAGATAGTAACACCCAGGTCTGCAGTGTACACAGTGCTATTTACAGCAGAATGGCCATGTTATGCTGAAGGTGTCATGCATTGTCCAGCCAGTATCAGACTCTTTCTGACAGTTTAGGAATGTTTCTTCGTGGGCTTGTGGCTTAGAGTGGGCTTTTCTGGCTGGGACAGCTCCAATATTGACTTCTGCGCTCATTTATGATCACAGAGCTCGCAAAGTGTGTTTCCATGGAGGGAACAGGCGGTCTCATATTTCACAATGTTGGCATTCTTGGTGTGTGTGCGCGCGCGTGTGTGTGTGTGTGTGTGTGTGTGTGTACCATCAATCATTTGGGCTGATAATTTCCTGTTCTGAAGTACACAGTGGGACAGTCTAACCAAAGGAGCTCATGGAATAAAGCAGTTTTGTACCAGTGACAAAGTTGTACTATACCGCATGCCCCCCGTAAGGGAATTGGGCTTTGCACTGTAATATAGTTACACCATGTTATCACCATATAGTGTGACTTCATCTTGTGATACACACCCACTTTGTGAGGTATACCTGTTCAACCTCAAATATCTAATCAGCCAATCAAACGGCAGCAGCTCAGTGCATTTAGGCATGTAGACGTGATCAAGATAACATCCTGAGGTTCAAACTTAGCATCAGAAATACTTAGACAGGCTGGTCTGAGTATTTCTGAAACTGCTGCTCTGCTGGGATGTTTGTTCATAACCATCTCGAGTGTTTAAAGAGAATCGCCCAAAAAAGAAAAAATACGCAGTGAGCAGCAGCTCTCTGGGTCATAATGCTGTTTTGAAGCCAGAGGTCAGAGGAGAATGGCCAGACTGCTTCAAGCTAATAGAAAGGCAACAGTAAATACAGAAGAGCAGCAGCGGACCACACAGAGGGCCAGTCCTGACAGCCAAGAGCACAAAACTGAGGCTACAATTCACACTGGCTTGCCAAAATTGCACAACAGGAGATTGGAAAACTGGTATCTGGCCTGATGAGTCTCAAATTTTCCTGCAACATGGTAGGAGACAAAATCTGGCATGCACAACATGAAAGCATTGCTCTGGATACTGTTTTGTATCAATGGTTCAGGCTACTGCGAGTGGTGTTATGCTGTGGGGGATGGGTTTTTGTCATACTTTGTTCCCCTTAGTACCAACTGAGCATTATTTAGAAGCCACAGCCTACATGAATATTGCTGATGATCATGACCATGACCATGGCTGCATCTAGCAGGATAGCATGTCACGTCACAAAGCTCAGATCATCTCAAACTGGTTTCTGGATGGATACAGTGTTTTACATTATGAATGTGCAACTGACAAATCAGAAGAATGCTAACATGTTTTCAGCACCTTTTTGAATCTATGATATGAAGAATTAAGGCAATTTTGAAGAAAAAAGTGAGTCCAACCTAGTACGAGACCTACAACTTAGACCTAATAAAGTGGCAAATGAGTATATTTAGACATAATCACCAAAGCAATCAACTAGGATAATAAAATATGCTCATTAAAGTACAGCGATCAAACGAATACACCGACACATGCATTTACAAAACCTGACGAGTGACATTTTTAGAATTTTTAGTTTCACTCAGAGGTGCTTTTACCCAAAAATCTTCAGCAGCAGCTGCAATCTTTGACCAACATCTTTTTGCGAGCAAATGTGTCTTTGAGTAAATGTGACTAAATTGGATCGAGCATGGAGCACATTTGGGCATTTGTGTGTAGCATTAGCTGTGAGTGTGCATATTCAAAAGAGGAACACTGTAGAATTGTTTCCCTTTCTTTCTAAGTCAATCTGATCAACCTGAAAGCTACACAGGGTAATTCTTAATTAAGCACTGTACACAAAGCATGCAATATTTAGATGTGTACTTTACATCAAAGCACATTAAAGTCAATTAACATCTGGATTATGGCTCATTCTCCATGCATGTGAAAGCAGAGGCTGTTGAAATGTCAGTAAGTAAAGCAAATGCATCCAACTCGAGATATAACTAGCGCGGGAAAGAAAATAAAACTTGTTTCAAGACATGCCACATATTTTGAGGCACAATTACTATTTGATCAACAAACAGTCTTTCTCAGGCCTGAAGCTGCTAAGCTTATGACTCAGCGTGCGAGCCCATCTCAATTTTCCTGGGCACATCCTTTCACAGGCTACAGTCCAACTGTGTGGAAATCACCACCTGATTACTGCAACAAAGACAGGCAGCATCACAGCACCCACTCAAGTTCCTCTACGGGGCATCAATGGAAACGAGAAGGCTGAGTATCAGCTGGCACTGAACCACCATGCAGGCACACACAAGCGCACGCATCACTGAGGTGCACCGTCAGGCACTTCAACAGCTGGCAGAACTGTGTCTCCATCATCTTTCTATCCAGTGGCAGGGTGGTGGCACACTCCTGTCAGGATGTTTCTGTCAGGGTAAACAGAGAAGCCTGGCTGCCTCACCCATTAGCCATACAAACAGAGTACTACAAACCAGTGCATTGACTATGCAGCATTTCAGCACTCTGTACATGAAGAGGGATCTAAAGCAGATAGAAAATACAATTCTGGACTGGAGACAGACTTATGCATTATCAATTCCCAGGCTCAGGCAGCACAGTGGATCACCACATATCTGTAAAGATACAGACAGGTCACAGCTTTCCTTTCTCTCTCCCCATCACAGCCTCCATCCCTCTCTCGGTTTCTTTGCTTATAATGGATGTTTTAAGCAACTGTGATTGAAAGGGCAATTCACTAGAGGATTCTTGAAAGGCACTGCTGAACGTCTCCATTTGTCTGATGCTGATATGGCTGCCAAACACCGTGTGAGCGAAGGAGCACAACTCAAAATGGGTTGAGAAACAGTTGATTTGACAGCAGAACTGAAGGCTTAAGAGAAACAAGATAAAACAAAGCCGGCAAAGAAAGACGACAGCAAACTGTGTTACAAACTGAACAAATACTGCCTGCACTACCAATTAACAAAAAAACAGCTATAGAGCAAAGAAGAAATCCACCGCTCTGGAGACACATTCAAAATTAATGAATATGAGAGAATCTTTTAATATGCTCTTAAGCTAGAAGCTGCCAGATTATGATCCTACAAGTCCCACAGCGGGGGGGAGGGGGTGCTTTTGTACTTGTTGCGTAAGGTTGATTGCAGGCGTTCTTTTAGTGGTGCCGCTTCAAAGCACGACAAATAGGAAAAAATGTTTTCATTTACAGTATTATAACAAATCTTTGGACTATTATTAGACACTCAATGACCAGATCTGACATGTACTTGGCATACTGAGTGCTATGTTTCGTTTTGGTTTTTTACTAACATCTATTTCTGTGCATCAGCCCTGACATTTAACACTGGCAGTGTCCTTCGTGCAATAATGGAGTGTAATAAATGAGTACCAAAACTGGACCAGCAGACAATGCACAAAGCTTTGAACGTTAACAGAAATATGGAAAAAATGTTCCTCCCTCGGCTTGAAGGGAGTAGAGGGGGGATGTGAGGTGAGGCATGCATTAACACACATTCATCTCTCTCCTTTTATCTCTCCTCTCTGCTCACTCACTTCTTTCTCCTACTCCCCACATACAGACACACAAACACACACAGAAGACTCCTCTGCTTGTTCAGATTCAGAGACGGACTAAGAATGAATGAAATCTATACATTTACATTCACGCTGGACTGGACTCGTTTGTAGATAAGCACACTAGCAAATAGATGGGTATGACATTTTTATGTAGAGCCAGGCAGCCAAGCAGGGAAGAGGGTATTATGTTTCCACTGAAAGAGAGAGTGAGCTGCATTTCAGAGTGTGTGCTCAAAGTGGAATATCAAGTGTGATTTATGAATGTGTTGTAAATCAGCTCATACACAACATTTCCTGCTCATTTCATGTGCCACTCTTGGGATGCATATATTGCAAACACTGTACGCCCTGCTGAGGTAAAAACATTCAGAATGTGTGGCAATAAAATACAGAAATAACAGCAAAATACAGAAAATTCATGTGATATAATCATGCATGCTAATAGATACAGCAAGTCTCAGTTCAGCAGATACGCAGTTGCTTATTCACAGTGTGTCCCCCAACCCCCCACTGACATTAGTCTTTCTTCACCCCATCACTCTGCCAAAATCCTGCCAAAATATGCTCACTGCATTTCACTTTTATACCACTTTTTCCTTCCCCTTTTCTCCTTTACTTCCTCTCTATTTTTTCCTCCCTATTCCTAAGCTCTCGCTATTTCTGAGTGCCAATTAAGGGAAACTGGCATTTTGGACAAGCCACTATGAGGGGGAGGTTTTGGGGCTGTTTTGGCTGATGTCATGGAGCAGAAGTTGTGAAGTAACTGTCCTGTTCTTAACTCATCTGCCCTGCAGAGAGATGCTGTTTTTGTCCAATTAGACTAAACTACACACCGCTAGCATACACCGGGGAGGCAGACGGGTGTGCCTCTCTCTGTCTGTACATGCATGTGTGTGTGTGTGTGTGTGTGTGTGTGCACTTCACCACTAGTACCACTCAGTACCTCCCATTGTTGTACCTCATTGAGCAGAGCTGCTCTCAGGCAGCAGTTCTGCACTAGGCTGCACAGACGGGAGGTCCATGTCTCACAATATTCCCACACATACAGAAAAAGATCTGCCTTTACACAAACATATACTCCCTTTCCCATCCAGCTCTTATTTTTCCAGAAATCTATCCAGCTTTCAGCTGGAGTTTTCCAGCTTCACCTGACCCACAGCATCGCTCTCTGCCTTTATCTCCTTGGAGCTGAAGTGTAAACCTTGCTCTAAAAGCAGCATGCTACCACTGAGGCTGCTGGTGACTGAGTTTGGGGCTTAAGTATGATCTAAAACGCCCCCCAAAGGATAAAAAGTTAATTAAACAAATGCAAACCCAAGGGATTATCTGCTGGAAAAAAAGATCAAAAGGTGCCCCTGCTACAGTATGAGTTCAGCCTGAATGAAATACCTCTATATCCTAATATTAAAATATAAATCTTTAAATATATCCACCTTATGCACTTATTCAGTTCGGGGTCACTTAAAAATCACCAAAATACTGTTAAAAAAAAAACTTACTGTATGTCACTGCTGTGTTCACATTTTTTTCCACTGCCCCCAAGTGGCCAAAACATATTTAGTTCAGCAACAGCAAGCTTAGTAAGCTGATGGATGTAGTGAATTCAAGAAATAGATGTCTCCATAATATACCTGTCAGTCACCACTATTTCACAGGAAGACAGTGCTGACAGTTCAGGTAACATCATCCCTACAAGAACTGAAACAAATACCAGAGGATTAGGTGCAAAAACAAATCACGGTAACATTTAATCATTACATAGAACTTGGGAGAGTGTAGTATTTCTGATAAAGTGTATAACAAAAGCTATTCTAGATTGCACATGAAGGTTGTATACATAAGATGTATAACTAATTTTGTTGGTGAGATGGCTTTAGTTTGCCAATTAAACTTATATTTATTCTATTAATGAAAGATACATTGAAATTATACTACAGTATTTACGTATCTCTTCTGGGCAAAACTCTGGACTTGTTATAAATAAACAGGAATAATTATGTCATTGACTTATGTGAAGTAAAGCTAATCTCTCCGATCTCTGGGCTCTATACAATATGATGCAGCTTCAGGTTGATCTCTGCCCATTTAAGGTCATTCGCACACAGTTCAGTTCCAAGGTCCTTGGGGATCAGCACTCCTTGAATGGCACACTCTCCCAGCCTCTCTCAAAACCAGATATGGACAAAACCATGGATTTCCCGCACATTTCTCCTCATAATAACTTATGGAAAAATATGAATGGTTTAATTTGAGAACCAGTGAGGTGCACTGTGCTACTAAAAAAGAATTTCTCTCCATTCTTTTGTTTTGGTCTCTGGTTTTACACATTAGGAATTCTTATGTGTTTCATGGTTTTGCTTTTTCAGTAGATAGCACAATTCAATTGAAAATCTTGCTCTTCCTCAACACTGATGACACATATGATGACACACAAGGTGTGTTGTGTACACGTGACCTTTTCTTGTAGACATTTATAGGTAAAATTTAGCACTTTGTATTACTGGTTCAGTGAAGATTTGATCTTACCTCAAAAAAGGACAAAACTATAAAACCCAGAGTGCATGGACACACTTACAGCTCTCCATCAGAAATCAGTGTTTTAAATAAAGGAAATATTTGTATTATCTGATAAGAGTAAAGATGTGAATTATACATCTGTGAAAAAAAATCTGATTATAGTTAATCAGCCAAGTTGCACTTTAAATCATTAACATCACGACTGCTTTACATGGTTTGATCTTTGAGTGTGAAATAAAAAGCAATCTTCTCTCCTGTTTCAGAGTTATGGTGTTAAATAAAGGAAAAAAAGTATTTTTAACAGAATGCTATGATATCACAGTAAAGCTGACTTTATAGAAGCCCGCTTTTCATCAGACAGACAGATGTACAGGTCAAAATCCTAACATCTAGCTCTGAAGGAGAGGTCAGGGTTAAAATAACAATGCTGTGGACACGGCCTTGTTTCAAAACAAAATTTAAAAAAATGTAATTCAATTGGTGAAAAAACAAACACGACGAGGTGAAATGAGGGAAAAAAGAAAGTCACTAAATTCACGGAAATGAGAAAAACAGGAATGTTTAAGAATTGTATAAAAAAAAAGGGGGGAATCTGAATTTGTGGATGCTGGCACTGGCCTGTGATTCCTGGGAAGCCACTAGCAGGCATCTCGTTTCTAACACATAACAGATGGCCCTTATGGGCCAACGAACCATGTCTTTGAAGAAAGCAAGGGCCTATTGTCTTTCCTCTGTCCTACATTTAGAAGGTCAGAAATTATGGAAAATCTGGAGGATAAAAATCGAATTATGTAGCACCCTTTCAAAGTGATAACGTTGATGAATTACCTGATTCATTTTTCTCAACTGATAAATAAAGATTGAACATTTCTGATGTTTTTAGCGATAATACAAAAATGTTTATCTTAAGTAAAATTAGTATTTATCTTCTAGGTTACCAAGTTTGCTAAATTGCATTTTAAGGAAATTATTAGTAATGAATGTGGCTTTGTGTCAAGGCCATAAAAAGGTGAGGCTTTGTGGTTTCATGGGCTCTGTACTGCCAGCTCTAAGCAAAAAATAACTGACACAGACAAAAATAAATATTAGGTAAGTAGAAAGATACTGCAGTAAGACTTCAAAATAACAAGGTCCTAAAGCTGCCCCAACTTAATGAAATAAAATAAAGCAGCATTCAGTGTGATATCGAAAATCACAATGTGAGAAAATTACATTTGTTCATTTACATGTTACAGCCGAGTATAATTATATTCACGTAGGGAAACGTAATGTTTCAAATAAGTGACAACAAGTGACAATGTATTGCCAAACCTTCTCTTGGCTAAGACAAAGTCTGTCTGGCGTTTTGGTTCAGATGTTTTTTCCTTGTGTTTCATTGATTTTCCATCCAATTTTCCATCTAGAGGAAAATGGGCTGTGCAAAAACAATCGAGCTTGTCTGGAGCTGAAATAAACAATCTCCTTTTCGGTCATCATCATTCTACATGGCCCTGAATAATGCATTGCTTTACTTATTATTTTTTTTCGCTCCGCTATTCTGAGCCCCGACCAAAAATAATTTCTGGCTGCATCGACTTCAATAGCATTCCCTGTCTGAGTAAGACCGTTACAGATAAGCATCGCTGACAGCTTCCTCTGGCCTCACTCACACCCCTTCTGTAAGCCATATACTGCTCTGCACAACAGTTAGTGGTCTGGCCACATGGTACACACCACCAAACCTCCAATATATACACACACACTCCCTCTAACCCAAACCCAGATCCAGCAACAAAGCCCCTTTTGTTCCATTCCACTCAAGTAAAATGGCAACGCACGCAAGCCTTTCACAGAAAAATCAAAATAAGTTCAACCAACAGTGATGGGGCAGAAGGGGAGGGCAGGCAGTGGAGCATGTTTTCTTGCCCCATCTGGAAAGTATTGCTTGTGTATATGCATGCACACAAGAAGTCTTTTTCTGTCTCACGAACTCATATATGGTACATTACAGCAAAGCAATTTAAGGTTATCAGTGCTAATAGAGGATATAGAGGGTGGAGTTTAATAAGAGGAAACCACCAACATTCAGGTGACTCCAATCTGATACCTTTCCTGAACTTATTACTGCCTAATGACCACCATCAGATATGGCAGATGGGACCCAGGCCTGTTTTGATTTGCACGTGGCTAACATTCAAGAACAGGGTGAACTGAGAGCAAAAACACAGGCAGTAGCTAGTGGCTCACATGAACCTTATCATAAAAAGAAAAAAAAAAGACTGAGGAGTGCACAAGGAAGGTTTCTTAAACGTTACTTCACAGAAATCTGAGACGTTTCATAGCTGGAAGTTTGCGTTTCGGTGAGCCTCTAAGCTCTGACTGGTTTGGTGAGACCTGCAGTGTTTGGATAGCACTGCAGGTCTAGGGTCACTTGGTGCAGCACTTTCAGGTCTTACCTGTTCTTTCTCTCTGGTCTGAGTTTTCTGTATTAGAGGCCTGCTGCTCCCAGTCCAGCCCCTCTGGCTCCCACTGGCCCTGGACAGGCCCCTTTTCCTCCTCGCATGATGGGAGGTCTACCTCACCTCCTTCTGAGAGCTATACACAGAGAGATGCATTTGTCAGCAGTGGAGACCTGCACTCAAGGAGGAAGTGACTACAAGATTGTATAGAGTACTTATGGTCACATAACCACAGAACATTATCCCAGTGGCTGATTTTTTTTTCCACAGTTTCCTGCATCTTTTTCATCCTTTTCTCCATTACACACTGAACAAGAATGTGATGGAAATGAGGCCCTAGTTTTGCCACAGAGCTTGGATGAGAACTGTTTCTCAGAAATAGGTTTGAAACTGTCATTAAGTCCAGGGATGGAGGGAGATTAGATTCACTGTTATGGCTATGTCCTATATCTGCCGGAAAGGAAATAATCTGTCAAGATAAACATTTTTTTAAGAGAAACAGAACTTCAAAAAGGAATTCACTGGTCACTGTGGTACCCTCCAACTTCTTTTTTCTTTTTTCTTTCTGTCAAATCAGAATTTGTCCCACAGAAGAGAGGACAGGCAGAGAAAAAAAAGAGAAAGGGGGGAGGAGAATACATTTGCAGGGCTGCAATGAGGCATTAGACCTGCATGACTTTGTTTATGGTTCGATGTTTTAATCAACACTACTGAGCTTCCTGTTCCACTGAAACATCCAAGATTCCTCCAAAGCACTGAACGGAGACTTGCAACCTTTCCATACCCCTCACTCTCTCCTCTCCCTATCCACTATATCTTGATCATTTTAGGTTGATGAAAAGGTTATAGCGATGAACAACAAAGCAACAAAAGCAACAAAAAACACAACCACAAAAACTTGGCATGTACATTGTGGATTTGTGGATATGTTGTGCTCTACGAACCCTGAAAAACACCTCCATGTGTGCCTATTGCATTCAGTTTGAATTTAAGGCATTATTCTTTCATATAAACAGACAGTATATATCCAAACAGATTTCAAGTGAGCCAGCTGGGCAGCAGTCACAACTCACCCACTGTTGATTGGGCATGGCCACGGAAGTAAGCACATCAGCCATGGCTCCTAACATCTGGTCAGTGCGTCCCTGATTTTTCTGCAGAGCTTTCATTCTCCTGAACACCACACAAAAACTCTACAACCTTGGTCTCTGATTCTGATGCAATCTTTGCTTCTTCGTGTCCCGTGTCTGTCCTGTGCTCTTGTTTTCTGCCCCTTCACTGTGCACTGTGCTGCAGTTTGGAGCTGAGCCCACCTCTTTCTACCATGACACACAGGAAACCTCATGTGCAAGAATAGATCAAGGAGGAGCAGGAGGAGGGCTCGTGTCTGTGTGGGAGCGTGCACTTGGTCAGGAGCCTCAGCACGTCCAGGACGCACAGGTGAGATGGCTGCAAGTGTCTGTGCAGCTTACTTCTCTGATAGCCTGCACTGTTTTGTCAGGAACCTGAAAAACAGACAAATTTTTCTTCTTCTTCAGCCTTCTTCTGAGGTTTTTGTAAAGTCCACAGTCTTCTTCTTTGTGGTTCTTCTAAATCATGAGGTTTGACAGTGTGAAGTTGGCCTTCTATGTTTTCTGAATGCTGAAATGGAGCGCAGTGGCTGAGCACACCACCCTCCCTGAAATCCTCCTTTCTTGTTCTTCATTGGCTATACAATATCACCTCCCCCTCCCCCAAACCTCACCCCTTCCATCATTGTTTCTCTTCTGTCTTTCTTTGTTTCCTTGGTTAGCACCTGTAGTTTTTCTTAAGCTCAAAGTATTTCAATCTGATCTTTCATTGAACTCCTGTAAAACTCCACACTCTCTTGATTTTTGCCCAAGTCTCAAGCCCAAGGCAGTGACACATAGACTGTGCGAACCCTTGAGCGGTGGGGCAGCCCCAAATAAGGTATGAAAACACAGTCCACGAAGCTCAACTATTTGAGACACTGTCGCCATTTCCACATTTATCTTACTTTATTTATTCAACTGCTTAGATGCTCATTATTTAAGCTGTTAAAATCAGAAGACTTGCAACATTATTTACATTTTGACACGGCTGACCACGTAGAGAGACATTGTCATAAAGAAGTGCGTCTGTCTTTCAAATTCTTAACTTTTATTGGAGAACACTAGCATACTTAATCAAACTTTCAGGTTCAAATGTCATGCGATTCTATCTTTAGTGTCTATCAGTCTTAGATTTTCACTGCAGCAGTCGTTGTGTTCCTCCAAGAAAAACACATGTATTTCACTCCCTGTGCTTCTAGCGATCTATATTTAATTTTTAGAACCTGACTTACATTACTGCAACAAGTTTAGTGTGCTAGCATGTAAGCTAGTGTTATTTAGGTCAGAGTTCATAAACAATCATTTCTGTCAAAAGAGGAATAATATTTCCAAATGAAATACTTTATTTATGGTGGTTTGACAGGGAGAAAGGACTGATACAGAAAAGAGCAAGTGTCACTAACAATGGGCGTGATTGATATTGATATTTCTATCAGACTGAATAAATCAAACAGAGTACGACAAAGAGGAGCTAGGGTGGAAGTGGGTTGCAAAGCGGCTCGCAGATGTGCAGCAACTGTAGGCAGCTGGGAGGATACACATGTTTTGCTTCAGTGCTTAACAGTTTGGGGAGTATCTTGTCCAGTTTGTTATAGCAACAATAACGAATCGCTCACAAGGCAAGCTAACACAGTTTTGATTAGTTAGCATGAGCTAAGCTAAACTTTTTTCATATAGATGTTTTTCTTTATTTGGACGTCTCAAGCTGCAAAAGCAATGCCCCTGCTCTTTAAATATATTTTTAACAACTGATTAATAACCTATCTGATTGGCTATAGCAGTATTGGCACATTTTGATTGGGTGGTGTCTCAACATTTTAGTGCAAACAGAACAAGCAAAGCAATGCATCCATAATTTAGTTCATCAACAGATGATGTAACCTCATTCAAAGGGAATGAGAGGAAAGAACAATGCCTAATGTGTCTGTGTGGATTCTCCCTAAGATAGCACTGATAGCATAGAAGGGTATCTGTTCAGCTATGTGGACGGGCATTGACACCAGCCTTTTTCAGCTGGGATTGCAGGAAGATGACTTTGTTTGATTGACTCATTTAGCAGGTCAAGGGGCAAACAGTAATGTAATGCTGACTTGTACACCTCTGTTTAAAGAACAGCTTGGTCAATGAAACAACTATTTGAAACTGGATCTTGATTTTATGCAACTAAATGCAGACAGACCAAAAATTATCTAAAAAATAAAAAGTCCTAAAGACAGCTTGCCTGGATAAAAAGCATTATATTCTTAATGTTCTTGTCTTTTTTCCACTTTTTTCTGCTCAAGCACAAATTCTCAAAGGTTGTATAACCAAACCTGAAAATAGCAGCTACTCATCTAAAGAATAATTCTTGGTTTAGGTGTCAGTTTAATCTGATGAAACAGATAGGTACCTTTTAATCACCTGGAAACCCACCCAGGCCCAGACTCTTTTTTATACACCTGTCTCAGCTTTTATAT
Organism: Perissodus microlepis; assembly: GCF_051167445.1. NCBI lineage: Eukaryota > Metazoa > Chordata > Actinopteri > Cichliformes > Cichlidae > Perissodus > Perissodus microlepis. The sequence goes on along the minus strand of NC_140480.1, from coordinate 2,482,852 downwards.
CAAGTAACATCCATGTCTCAGAGTTTTTAGCCTTTCCTAAGCCAGAGTGCTGCTTGTGTTCCTGTTTTTGTCATATATAGTCAAGGCCAAAGGTGACCATGGTTCCACCATGACAGACAGCTTTAAAGGTCTTCGCAGCATAAATGTTTCAGAGGGGAAGACATCTCTATTGTCTTCCCCTCATTTTAGTGTGCCTTTTTTAATGTTTAATGACTTACTCTATTTTGAATGTATAATTCAGATTAAAGTTAGAGAAACCAATTAATCCCTGCAGTATGTTCTTATTGCATTCTGTAATACACAAAATTACACAATAAAAATACACTAAGAACATGTCCCAGCAGAATGAGCTAGCAAACACCGATGCTTGTTTACCTCCTTTCGTCTCAGATCCCTGGTGTATTACATGTTGGCTGACTCTCACAGCCATAGCTTCCCCTGCTGTTTGGTTAGAGTTGAAACATTGGTAATGTTACACCAACAACAGGTTGGACAATTGTTTGCTGATACATGGCTCATACCTAACCTGGTTGTGAACTTTATTAAAATAGAAAAAAAAACATTGTGTCTGTCTCAAACTGAAAGTTACCAGAAAAGTTTTTTTCTATTATATTTTTAGATGTAAACAATATAATAGAACAACATCTAAACACAAACCGTCTGTCTAAAGTTTTTTGTGGACAGCTGTGAGATGTTAAAACGTGCCTAGGCAGCAATGTGTCATAATATTATTTTTAGGTTTTGTTTTAATGTTCATTTATTCTTAAGGGTCATACGTCTACTTAACTTATTTCATAAATTTGCATTTGGCACCTAAATATTTAGCATTGTTAAGTGGACTTAGTATGTGTGTGTGTGTGTGTGTGTGTGTGTGTGTGTGTGTGTGTGTGTGCGCGCGCGCGCGCGCGCGCGTGTGTGTGTGTGTGAAAACAGGTTTGATGATTATATATATATTAAAGTGACTTACAGAGGAATGGTTGCATTAATGCCAGTGAAATATAAACACACACTAGAGACATTAAACTTTTATTCATTTTTATTAAATTTATGGCATTCTACTTGCATTTTTCCCCTAGTTTTTAGCTCATCTGGCCAGAGAACTGAAAAACTTGGGCCATAGCCAGGCATCCAGCATCTGTTCATCTGTAAACTTGCTCATAATTCACAAGAATCACTACTCCTCCTAAAGTACTGGTCAAACCTACACAACGAAAAATAGAATAGAATAGAATAGAATAGAATTCAACTTTATTGTCATTGCACATGCACAGGTACAGGGCAACGAAATGCAGTTTGCATCCATCCAGAAGTGCTTTAGTGATATAGATATATTACAATATATATTAGCAATAATATAGATATGTAAGTATATTACAGAAATGGGTCTACAGGGAGTGCAGAATTATTAGGCAAATGAGTATTTTGTCCACATCATCCTCTTCATGCATGTTGTCTTACTCCAAGCTGTATAGGCTCGAAAGCCTACTACCAATTAAGCATATTAGGTGATGTGCATCTCTGTAATGAGAAGGGGTGTGGTCTAATGACATCAACACCCTATATCAGGTGTGCATAATTATTAGGCAACTTCATTTCATTTCCTTTGGCAAAATGGGTCAAAAGAAGGACTTGACAGGCTCAGAAAAGTCAAAAATAGTGAGATATCTTGCAGAGGGATGCAGCAGTCTCAAAATTGCAAAGCTTCTGAAGCGTGATCATCGAACAATCAAGCGTTTCATTCAAAATAGTCAACAGGGTCGCAAGAAGCGTGTGGAAAAACCAAGGCGCAAAATAACTGCCCATGAACTGAGAAAAGTCAAGCGTGCAGCTGCCAAGATGCCACTTGCCACCAGTTTGGCCATATTTCAGAGCTGCAACATCACTGGAGTGCCCAAAAGCACAAGGTGTGCAATACTCAGAGACATGGCCAAGGTAAGAAAGGCTGAAAGACGACCACCACTGAACAAGACACACAAGCTGAAACGTCAAGACTGGGCCAAGAAATATCTCAAGACTGGTTTTTCTAAGGTTTTATGGACTGATGAAATGAGAGTGAGTCTTGATGGGCCAGATGGATGGGCCCGTGGCTGGATTGGTAAAGGGCAGAGAGCTCCAGTCCGACTCAGACGCCAGCAAGGTGGAGGTGGAGTACTGGTTTGGGCTGGTATCATCAAAGATGAGCTTGTGGGGCCTTTTCGGGTTGAGGATGGAGTCAAGCTCAACTCCCAGTCCTACTGCCAGTTTCTGGAAGACACCTTCTTCAAGCAGTGGTACAGGAAGAAGTCTGCATCCTTCAAGAAAAACATGATTTTCATGCAGGACAATGCTCCATCACACGCGTCCAAGTACTCCACAGCGTGGCTGGCAAGAAAGGGTATAAAAGAAGAAAAACTAATGACATGGCCTCCTTGTTCACCTGATCTGAACCCCATTGAGAACCTGTGGTCCATCATCAAATGTGAGATTTACAAGGAGGGAAAACAGTACACCTCTCTGAACAGTGTCTGGGAGGCTGTGGTTGCTGCTGCACGCAATGTTGATGGTGAACAGATCAAAACACTGACAGAATCCATGGATGGCAGGCTTTTGAGTGTCCTTGCAAAGAAAGGTGGCTATATTGGTCGCTGATTTGTTTTTGTTTTGTTTTTGAATGTCAGAAATGTATATTTGTGAATGTGGAGATGTTATATTTGTTTCATAGGTAAAAATAAATCATTGAAATGGGTATATATTTGTTTTTTGTTAAGTTGCCTAATAATTATGCACAGTAATAGTCACCTGCACACACAGATATCCCCCTAAAATAGCTAAAACTAAAAACAAACTAAAAACTACTTCCAAAAACATTCAGCTTTGATATTAATGAGTTTTTTGGGTTCATTGAGAACATGGTTGTTGTTCAATAATAAAATTATTCCTCAAAAATACAACTTGCCTAATAATTCTGCACTCCCTGTATTATGGTATGTTATAATGTACACGGTATGAAGTATGTTGTGAATATTCTATAACTATAGGTATGTACAGGCTGTAGTGAGTACAAGCTATGTACAGGCTATGAACAGGATATAAATATGAAAAACTATACAGAATATGAAATAAATAACTTTACAGAAATCTGAGATATACAGTTATACAGAAATGGGAACTATGCAAGTTGTAAACAGTTGTAGGGTTAAAAATTATCGTATGTACAGAATGATTATTTACAGAGCTATACAGTAGTGCAGTTAAGATAAATTAGATATGTGGATAATTTCTACAGTATCTATATAAAGTGCTAGTGGTTGTGAGTGGTGGTTCAGTCCATGTTATTATTGTGTGTTTGAGGGTACAGTTGTCCATTGTGGGTGTGTGTATGTTCAGTCCATGTGTTAACGTGGGTCAGATGTCAGGAGGCAGAGTTCAGGAGTCTGACAGCTGTGGGGAAGAAGCTGTTCCGGTACCTGGTGGTCTTAGTCCGGAGGCTCCTGTAGCGCCTCCCAGAGGGCAGGAGGGGGAAGAGTCCATGGGATGGGTGACTGGGGTCTCTGATGATTTTCCCAGCCCTTTTCAGACACCGCTTCCTGTAGATGTCTTTTATGGCAGGAAGTGGTGCTCCGGCGATGCGCTGGGCAGTTTTCACGACCCTCTGCAACGCCTTCCGGTCCGAGGCAGAGCAGTTCCCGTACCAGACTGTTATACAGTTGGTCAGGATGCTCTCGATGGTGCAACGATAGAAGTTCACCAGGATGTCTGAGGACAGGTGGTTCTTCCTCAGAGTCCTCAAGAAGAAGAGGCGCTGGTGAGCCTTCTTGACCAGCTTGGAGCAGTTGGTCGTCCAGGTGAGATCCTCGGAGATGTGGACTCCCAGGAACTTGAAGCTGCTCACACGCTCCACAGCCGTCCCCTTAATGTGGATGGGTGGATGTGGGTCAGCATTCCTCCTGTAGTCCACGATGAGCTCCTTGGTCTTCTCGGTGTTAAGCAGCAGGTTGTTTGTGTCGCACCACTCAGCCAGACGATCCACCTCCTCCCTGTAGGCGGCCTCATCGTTGTCACTGATGAGGCCAATCACCGTGGTGTCATCTGCAAACTTAATGATGGTGTTGGAACCATCAGCAGGTCTGCAGTCGTGGGTGAAGAGTGAGTAGAGGAAGGGGCTCATCACACAGCCTTGTGGTACACCGGTGTTCATTGTGATGGTAGATGAGCAGCGGTTATCCAGCCGGACATGTTGGGGGCGGTTGGTCAGGAAGTCCAGTAACCATTTGCAGATGAGGGAACTGATGCCCAGGTCTGTCAGTTTCCTGATGAGTTGTGAGGGGTGGATTGTATTGAACGCTGAACTGAAGTCTATAAACAGCATTCTGGCGTAGGTGTTGTTGTTGTCCAGGTGTGAGAGGACAGAGTGCAGTGCGATGGAGACTGCATCCTCTGTGCTCCTGTTCTGGCGGTATGCGAATTGGTGGGGGTCCAGGGTGGGGGGGAGACAGGATTTGAAGTGTGCTAGGACCAGCTGCTCTAAGCACTTAGTGATGATGGGGGTGAGTGCTACTGGGCGGTAGTCATTGAGGCTAGATGGGTTGGAGTTTTTGGGTATCGGGACGATGGAGGTGGATTTGAAGCAGGCCGGTACCACAGCGTGGGCCAAGGACAGGTTGAATATGTCTGTGAGCACTCCTGCAAGCTCCCCAGAACACGCTCTGAGAACACGCCCGGGTATGCCATCAGGGCCTGCACCGCTCCTACATCGGTGGGGGAGAGAGTCAGAGGTTGGTGGTCTGGCGTCACGTCTGCTTTGGTTGTGGTTGTGGGGTTCCCTCACTCAAAACTAGCATAAAAGTTGTTGAGCTCGTTGAGGAAGGAGACATCAGAGGATGCGGGGGAGGGTTTGGTGGTCCTGTAGTCTGTGATGGTCTGGAGTCCTTGCCACATGCATCGGGGGTTGGAGTTGGAGAAGTGTTCTTCTACCTTCTTTTTGTAATGGTGTTTGGCTTTTTTGATGCCCTTCTTTAGATTAGCCCTGGCTGTGCTGTAGGCGTGTGCATCTCCTGACCTAAAGGCGGTGTTGCGGGCCTTCAGGAGGAGACGAACATCCCGGTTCACCCAAGGCTTCTGGTTGGGGTACATGGTGATCCGTTTCTGGGTGGTGACACTGTCTGTGGTTTTGGAGATGTAATCCAGTACAGATGAGGCGTACTAGTCCAGGTCTGTGTGGGTGAACGTATTCCAGTCTGTGTTTTTAAATCTGTCCTGGAGCACTGCGTCTGTCCCCTCTGGCCACACTTTAATTGTCCTCACAGCAGGTTTCACACGTTGGATGAGTGGTGAATACCGAGGTGTGAGGAACAGGGAGAGATGGTCCGATTGTCCAATGTGGGGGAGGGGTGTGGCTTTGTAGGCTCCAGCCAGATTGGAATACACATGGTCTAAAGTCTTGTCTCCTCTGGTGTGGCAGGAGACATGTTGGTGGAATCTGGGGAGGACTGTCTTTAAGTTGGTGTGGTTGAAGTCGCCAGCAACAATAAAAGCAGCCTTGGGGTGTTTATTCTGGTGATCACCTAATGATAAAATGATCACCTAATGGCTGTTCACTCAAACTGTGCTCAAGGTCAAGGTCATATTTGTTGTTTCACAGGGAATTAGCCATGAATCGTGATGGATCGTGAGATGGATGAGCTATTATGTCATTGACATTCTGGTTTGGTTTATGTGCCATGCTGGTATTTTTTATTGCACGAGTACATCATCACCATTGGGGCTTAGTTGAGTAAATCTCAGGAATGTGTGTGAGAAACTCAAGGAAACTGACAGGCTGTGTAAAGAACACATAAAAAAACATCTCTCAAAGTTTTCCCTTCCCTCACCGACTATGAACACATCAGCAACTGCTTAGGGCTAAGCCACAGTTGCCTGGCAATGACTTTTTATTTAATAACAGACTCTAATATTGAAAACTGATACATATAACCATTTTTTAGCATTTTCATAAACTGGTATTCTATAGTGAATATGAGTGTAAATGGTGGTCTGAGTTAGTCTCGCAACTGACTTCTCAACTGTCCAGAGTGTACCCCACGTATCGCCCTATCACATGGATGCGATGCTTTTCTATATCACGTAAGTAAGAAATTATACCATCACATCCAAAGGCATCTAAATAACAAGCATATTATACTATACACCCAGATGTGTCCATCAAACATATATTTGTTCTTTTTATTTCATTAAAAGATCTTTTTCAATATACACACACACACACACACACACACACACACACACATATATATATATATATATATATATATAGATATATATATATATATATATATATAGATAGATATATATAGATATAGATATATATAGATATATATATAGATATATAATTCCAACAACAGGGGAGGGGGAATATTTTCATAATTTTATTTTTCTCTATTTCCTTAATTTTTCCCAACCATGATGCTGTCCATATGAAGCTTCATTTCTTGTCTGAATCCCACATCCCTGAACAAATCCTCTCTGTCAATGCAAAATGTATTTACTTACTCTTAAATTAAAGCAACTCCACGACACCTTATCTTCCCATTTGTAATAACATGATCTAAATATATGTTTAAAATATGTTTAGCTATTTTCCTGGATGCTGGAGGATTTTACGTGCTTTAAGGCAAATAGCATTAGAGGTGGTTCTGTCTTTAGCAGATAAATGGAATTAATATAGCAGCTGCACGGTCCTGCACAGACTGCCAACAGTCTAATATTAGCTAAGCACATTGCTGTTGTTAGAATCAGTCACTAAGCTGGCTAAACTTAGTCCACTTTGTCCCAAGCCTCTTTCTTTTGCTCCACCGCTGATTTGTGCTGGGTAATGTGGTGTCTGGGGAGAAGTTGGGCTGCCTTTCACAGTGATGAGTAAATGACTCTGTCAGGAATTTGCAGAATAGAAAGAAAATAACCCTGACCCTAAAAGGAAAGTCTGAGTACTATCAAGAGGTGGGAATCTGAACAAAATGTACTTAAACTTCTAAATCTCATTCACAATTGGCAACTCATAAATCACATTCACAACTGATTTTCTTTGAGAAAATGACTTAGAAAGGGTTGCTAAATGTGCTATGCTGCCCTCATCTGGTAAACTAGATTGGCCTTTTTTTGTAGATCTTAAAGGATAAAGGAAAACATCCAAAGTACACACTCAATCACTACCCCACCCTGTCATGCCAAACAGACTTCCTTTTCCTCTGTATTATTTCCTGTCAATTTTATTTCTGCTTTGCTCCCAGAAGCTATAATCTTCCCCCCACAGGCATGCCCTTTTCTACTCTTCCTGTGTTTCATATCAGACCTACCTCAGGGTCTTGTGTCTAAACATAGAACCTTTTCAGTGACGATTAAGGTTACTGTGACACTATAGGTCCAATCTGATGCTTTAAAGCCAAAGAGGTGTCTTCAGATAAGGGCTTGTCTGTGGGACATTTGATGGGATTTCTCAGGATTATGATGTTGGAGGTGTGTCAGCTTCAGCTGGCTGTTATCAACATGCCTCTGTTTGTTAACTCTTGAAAGCAGATAACCATCTATAATTCTCAGGATCAAGCAGCTTTTGAATGAATGTCCAACCTTTATTATAACAGCTTTACTCAGTTATGACTGGGCTCCGCAATGATATCTGCTACTTGAAATAATGTTGATCTTTAATAATGCAGGAGCATTTAGTGATTATAATTTGTTTAAACTAAGCCTAAATTGTCTGCATGCCTTGTTAAAAGTTTGTAGATTTTATTTGCAAGTGTAGTAGCTAAGGCCTACAGTGAGGAATCATGTTATTTTTTATCTTGCTGAATGCCACCACATAAACTGTACTCATGTCCAGGCTGTCCATTTCCAAGTTTCATCAGAAGAGGGCAGTCAGCAACCCCTCTGAACAAGAGGTGCTGTTACATAACACAGGCCAACAATCATATGCTTGAAGTGAAGGCTTGGCCCTACTCTAATTTAATATAAGGGTTAATCTGTTTACATGCACATTTGGACCCACGTAACTGTAACACTGATGCTGGGAATACACCTGTTAACAGGATATTCCCGTCCACATATGAGATTCGACACTGTGAGCAGAAAGGCTGTGGTCACGGTTCAAACGGGACATTACTAAACCAACAATGCTAAAAAGTTAACCTAATTTATTTCCGTTATAATATTGGATTCAATATCAGACTTGCTTAAATAATCCTGTTAATATGATAATTAAATACCTACAGATGAAGTTTGTGGATAATGAAATATAACTTATACAAGCACTTCCTCCTGAACAAAATGTATTAACTGTTCATGCCTCATAATTAAGGACTGAGCATTTTCAAACCAGGTGCTTACACTCACTCCCACAGCGTCTGTGCCAATGCACAATAACTTCATCTTGTGTGCCATTGTTTGTGCCCCATAAATGTTAGTTTGTTGTCCCAGCAGATGGATTTCCATTCCAAAACAGACCCGAGACTCTGCCTTGCATTAGGCAGACTCACTGGAATTATTCAGGCAGGGGGTCCTCAGCAGCAGAGAGCAGATTTGGGAGCAACAGCTTCTATGATTCAGTCACAGGACTTTTTTTGGACAGTTTGAGGGGTTTGCCCTGACACAACAGACGGGCAGCAGAAAGCTGCAGATGGGCAGATTCTGAGAGATCAGAGAGAAGTAAAAGAGAGAAGAAAGAGAAAGCAGACCAACTCAAAAGACTGTAAGGGGAGCAAGTTTGGCCGCTGTCTGTTTCCTTCTCTTAATCCTTAAATCTTCTGTAATCAGGATGAGAGGAAGAGAGCACGTTGGCTGACTTAGGACAGCAGAGTCTATGTTGGGACCTGGCTGATGAGGCAACCTTACTGGGCACGAGTAGAAATGGAGGGAGGGGAAAATCTGGAGCTGCAGTCAGTTTTGGGAAACTTAGCCTTAACCAGGTTCTACTAAGTGCCAGCGAGAAGCGTGGAAGTCCAGGATGGTTTAACTGTCAAGAGGAAGAAAAAAAAAGAAGAGGACTAACTCATGGCTGAACTGCTTTCAGGTGAGAGCTGTGTTATTATTTTTAGTAATATTTGTTCTGACGTGTGTTGTTTTTGCTTTAGTTTTTATGAACATTCCCTTTTTAATCATCTTTATTCCACCGTTAAAAGGCAAAAACGACAGCTGACATTTAGAATAGAGTAAGATGTCTGGCCAGATTGCAAGGTGTTGCTCAACAGGAAGCGGAGGCCACAGTGGCCTACACGTCAACACTAAAGTCAGGGCATTTTATGTTTGTGCAGAATGAGGAAGAGAGAGAAAAGACTTGTGTGGGAACTGTGCATGACAGAGTGCTGAAATACAAGCATTTGCTCGTGGGATTAAGGGATTTATGGACGTTAACAAGAGCTTATTAAAAAAGATAACTAATTTGAGTAACTTCTAATTAATGTGACTGACAGTAGGTGCAAAACTAATTTGCTGAAAAAATGGGTGAGTTTTGTGGTGCATGCAGGACCACAGCCAGCTCTTCTGTCATTTCCAGTCTTTAAAATATAGAGAATTAGAACTAGCTGACACTATCAGATTTCTGAGTCTTGAGAAATAGTGTCTTCAGTGGCTTGAAAGTATACTTACACATTAGATACAAACTTTACACTACAGGATATCCCAGTGTGCTGACGTATGGAAGAGCAGTATAACAGTGTTAAGACACCATGACACATGCTGTCACTAGACTGGCCTCCCATTGCTTCCAGTACCATATGGCCTTTCTCATCCCAGTTGAGTGTCCCTATGCCTTCTTTCACTTCACTGTGCAGACTGAGCGACCTCGGCTCTGCAGGATTTCTTGTTTTATGGTTGCTGTTATTTATGTGTAGATTTGTACCTTCACATTATTTACGTTTCAGTTGTCTTAAATATATTTAAATTATGAGACTGCTTTCAAGGTGATAAGTATTTACTGTCTTTCTCTGTTGTGTGGTGCCAGTGAAAAATCAACTGGCAACAAAGCATGTTACACAGGGAGGTTACCTATGTTGTAAATCAGAGACTTACTTTGACAGGAGGGCTGAGGTAAAGCTCTTCATCCTCTTTAGGCCTCATGCCTTTTAAACAAGGCCTTTTCAGGTCACCAGATCTATTTAAAATGCTAACTTTAAAAGCTGCCAGGTGTGTTGCTCGTCTCACAATCACACGTGAACTGGTCTAAGGAGGGGAAGAGGTCTTACACCTTCCAAAACGAGACTGGAATGAGACAGCAGCACTTGTTATGATTTGGCTTTTGCAAAGGAAAAACGAATTATAGACATCGGCACATTTCAAACTATGTGCACGCAGTTTTGTGTGCATACATAATGTGTGTACACCCGGAAAAGCGCTTTCAGTGTTTTGCATATCTGTCGAAGGTAACGTTACTGCAAATGAACTGTAAGCTGCTCGTAGATTATGTATTGATTTTTGAAAAACGTTATCCCCCTTTAACTACAACAACAACCACCTGTCTGCTCAATCTGAACCTATATATGTGGCTACGGAAAATAATTGTGTGAACTGTGTTCATTTCGTGTGTATGATAACAACATTTACATTTTTCTGTTTAAGATAAACAGGCCTGACACCCAGGTGTGACCAGAGTCAGCGGGGGTTCCAATGGCTACTGCAAATGTCGACCCACACCTGGGCAGTGGCCCATCTGACGACTCAGAGATCCTCCTGGATGACTCTGACTCGGGCAGTGTGCTTTCAGACGACTCCGTGCTTCCCATCTATGAAAGGGACGGAAAATCAACAGAGCCGGCTAAAACAGTGTACGAGGCCTGTGCCAAGAATGACACTGCATCCCTGCGCAGCATCATGGAGAGAGGAGTCACAAAAGATGAGGTCATGGAGCTAGACATCAATGGCAGGGTGAGATAAATGTCACTTCTTATTTTTTCCACACAGGTACTATGACAATGACTTTTTTTTTTTTTTTAAAAATCAATTAATCAGGAAAGGTAACCTCAGCATCTATAATAGGCCTATTTATTTATATCTTCTTCCCCTCAGAATGGGCTGATGCTGGCTGTGTCCAAGGGTTTTGTGGACATCGTCGCCTTGCTTCACACATGCCCATTAATAGACATCAACCACCAAGACAATGATGGCAACACTGCTGTCATGATTGCAGCCCAAGCAGGTACATCTGAAGACATCAGATGACTTCAACATCAATTCCTAAGCTGATCATAGAATATTAACATAACATAATCTTTTCAATCCAGGCTTCATCACCATCCTGAACTATATCCTTAACTACTACCCTTGTGTGGACACTGAGATCAGGGACCCCCGTGGGTTCACAGCTCTCATCAAGGCAGGCCTACAAGGCAGAGAAGAGTGTGTCTCCGCATTGCTAATGCATGGTACGTCTAGATGTCTTTCTACATCAAATTTTCTAACAATGTCCCTCACCTGTGACCGAATGTCAAGCCCACATGGAGAGTCAGGATGTACACCTCAGATGTATAGGATTTGGTTTGGTGTGATTGCAATTAAACTCTTATAGATATAACAAATCTATTAATGTCCTATATATGTAATATAGAGGGCAAAGCCAGACATCCGATCTGTCAACTAATCTGTTTTTTTTTCTGGACTACAGAGATTAGTCCTGTATGAACTGTGCAGGGACACATTTAAGAAAGCTCTGTAATAATTCAGTCCACATTCTATTTAAAGTTTAATGATGTCAGACATTAATCTATAATCCATCTGTGTTCATAGTGTGCAACAAAAATATCTGTGTGTATATTTGGTCAGTTAAAGCCTTGATTGTTTGCCAAGTAGACTTCCAAAGTCTCCTGAGTAGACATGACTAAGTGTCTTCAGCCAGAAATTGGTTAAACCTGGGATGTCAAACTCATTTTACACTGTGGGCCACATACAGCCAGTTTGATCTCAAGTGGGCCAGATCACTTCAGTTACTTCAGTTTTATTTATTGTTTACTTTTATAGTATACCCTCTGTCAGTGTAAAGACGTTTAGCAACATAAGCAACATAAAGAAATGTTGCTGTAGTAAATAAAGAAATCTCTCAGCATGACTCTTTGGGTTTATATTGTAAAAAATAAATGTGTAAATAGCAGAAAAACACCAGAGGTTTTTGTTATTTCATTGTTTTTCTATTCCCAGCTATTTTTGTCCCATCTCACCATACTGATGCTTGCCATCTACCTAATAACCCGTGCTCCAAAAGTCACCACATGGTGGTGTTGTTACGCTGAGTTGACGGCAGTTGATTTCCTCCCACTCAACATTTCTACTGTTTCCTCTCCTTGTCGGTGTGCAGGTGCAGATGTCAATGCAGTCGATCTCGTCCAGGGGAAAGGTCTAAAGGACTGGGCCCTTAGGACAGGAAGGTTTGAGACTCTGAACAGACTGCGTTGCCTGCAAACTCGTCCTATTGCAGAACAGTTCTGTGAAAGCTACATTCCTGAGTGGCCTGAGCTAAAGCTACTGGTGGCAAAGGCCACTGCAGCCAAAACAGCAGGTCAGAAGCTGAGGCAGCGCTTAAAAGACAGTCTTAGTTTCAGCTTCCCACATGACCCCCAAGACAATGGGGTCATGGACCACATGGTGCGGATGACTACAAGCATCCACAGCCCCTTGATAGCTACTGGTTGCCGTCCGCTCTGTCCCACCAGCCCTCCAGAGATTGGCAAGCGACGATTTGCTGTACCGGAACTGCTTGCCAAGCACAGCAGCAAGGAACTGGAGGAGAGCATGGTGTCTCACAGTAATGGCTCCATCACTTCAGCTTCACCTGTGTCAGCCACCTCTGTATCACTGACCTCTTGCTGCCAAGACTCAGAGCGCAGGCAAAGCTCACCAACAGGTGGCATGAAAAACTTCATGCCCCGCAGCATGGCACACAGAAACAGCATCTTCCCCTCAGGCTGCATTCCCAAAATTGAAGTTACAAAATCTGGGGAGCGCACTCCAAAGAAGGAGAAAAAGAACAAAAGGCAAAAGGGTTACCTGGAACCTCCTGTCTGGAAGTACAAGGAAGCCAAGGAGGAAAAAAAGAGAGAGAAGAAAAAGCAAGAAAAGGAAAAAGAGGAACAGAAAAAATCGAAGGGGTCCAAACGTTCATGAAGTGAAAACGCCCATTTTTGGTTTCTAGCAAAACAGTTCTGAAGTGAGCAGCTGACAAGGGAAACACATGGGTGAACCTTGATCTGGAAAATGCACTGGCTGGCTTTTTTACTTGTCACGTATTTTTCAGCATCTTTGTACAAGCTGAAAAATTATGCTAACCAAATAGAATCTGGTTTTCCAGAGACTGTGGTTTACTGGTTTCCTGTCTGAAAGGGTGAATTGTTTTTTTGAGGATGCAATTACACTGACTGCACACACCTGCGATGGTGTTGTTTTTCTCTATAAAAGGATTTTCCCATCTTCATTTCATGAACAACTTCTCAGTAGCGTGCCATTGTGGTATTTAACCTCAATAGCCCATAGCCAACAGTTTAGGCTACAAATTAAAGGAAAAAATCAGTGAGAAATGCTCCATCGTGGAATAATTATGATGACTCAGAACACTTTGTATTGATTTCTATCCCACCTTGCCTCTTAGACCTGAAATATACTCCCTTACAGACTTGTGCATGGCAGCTGCAGAAACCATGAACAAGTAGCTGCTCTTATTATTTTACTTTCTCTTCTGCTTGAAGGAAGAATGCACAGTTTGTGCAGTAGCAGTATAACAACAAACCAACTACTACAGATGTTTTTTAGTTTATGCCGTATGGAAAGCACAAGTGTGTTATCTATGGTTCAGTTCCATTAAGCGTCTCAGTGAGCCATGACAAGGACCCAGCACGTGCTACAGCACAGCATCCCCTGAGTGGAGGTTTAATACACTATTAACGTCTCTGAAAAAGGTATACTGGAGGCATATGTGAACATCTGCAAGGACTCTCCCTGATAATAAATCAAAGCAGTCACTGCAACCTTTCAGATTCCAAAAGTATCAAATGCGTACAGAGACAAGTAACCCCAAGCCATGCCTGCAAAATGTAACTGCAAGGACTAAGGGTTCAGGTTTTCCTTTAATTTGTCATCTTTTCTGTGATTCTTTTGCTCTTTTTTGTGTTTTGCTGTGTCATGCAAATGATGTGAGTGTGATACTATAAAAGGAACAGAGCCATCTCTGAAGCATCTTCTTTCATACTGGGAAACAATGCTCAGTGGGATGCAAATAGAAATCTTCAACCTGCTGCTTCATATTGTTTGTTTCATCGATTATTATTTGAAAACGAGTACTGTTGCTATTCAGGGAAATATACAATAAGCATATTATTATCAGAATAACAAACTGCATATTCAAGAACAGAAACCTGTTGTGGACTATAGCTTCATTTTGGGATTTATTTAATTATTCTCTTTATAGATAAACTAACTAAAATAATAAATAATAAATAATAAATCATGCATTTAATTGCAATAAATATCCCAAATACAGCTAAATATGTTTAATTGTGTTCTCTCAAAACTATATATAATTAGACACATTGTGGTGAAAATTTAGACAATCATTTCTGGGGTCATTTAAAGTCAAAACAAGAGATGCAAAAAGCTCAGGTCTTCAACATCTTTATAAAGTCTGCAAAACTGAAACTGTGTCTGCATGTCTGTGTGTGTGTGTGTAAGTTTGGAATAAACTGACTGACCTTTGCAAAGGTTTGTGTGTTGGTCTTTATTACTGACAAAATATTAGTGTTTGGTGTCATCACATAGTGACCATTTGGCAATGGCAATTTAATTTATACAGTGATTTGATTACACTTTAACTACATGTGTTTTATGTAAAAGATAAACACATATGTAGGCCTATTGTGCCTGCTATTCAACAGTATTAATGAGCAAGTCAAAAATGTCCTCTTTATCATCAATTTGCTTTCAAAAACTGTGAAAAAGGTCTGTGTTAAAATCATATCACACTTGATGTAATGTTGATTATTAAAAACATAGAGACTCAGTATGTTTAACGTAAAATATTTTTAAACTACCCTGATCTACTATGCCTTAATAAAATAGTATTAAATACAATCCTGTGAGAATAAAAAGGGTTTAAGTTTGTTTTTGACTGTAGACAGAGTTAGAACTGACCTCAGGTCAGCAGCCAGCTTGTTCCAAACCAGAACCATAAGCAAACTGGGATTTAATTCTGGGAATAGTGGTGATTTGGTGATGCATAGTACTTGAACAGGAAAAGAATTCAAGGTTACCTTCGTAACAGTTCTTTTATACGGGTACGTTCCCCTTCTTGCAGTTTTGTTTCATGAAAAATATAGAAGGGACTCACTGACAGGGCAACATTTTCCTGCCTGATCTGCATGTGACTGACGAGCCCCGTGTCGTAACCTGGATCACGCTTTCACAATGAAGTTAAATAGATTTTCTTAAGCAAGCCCATGATGCACTCGCTGTAGTGGCACTGCATGACTTTTGAACTCTGACCTGTAATCTTTTAATCCGCTGTGCAATATCGTTACACAACAATTAGCTTTCATGGGTGATAACATAAAATCAATCTTATCTTATGCCTAACAAACTGATTGTGTTTTATATGACTCATTTTGAAGATTATTGAGCCAGCAATGAGCTAGCAGCTAAACAGAAAAACAAAATAGGAACATTGTCATGTTTGTGGCTAACTTCCCCACCTCAGAGGGGAACTTGAGGTCAGGCTTAAAATAAGTACCTCTCTAGAGTTCACTGAAAGAACAAGACTCTTGCCATGTCTATGCAGACTCAAGCAGTAAACACACATCTTTATACACATAAACTGGATCAGGGTGTTTGGATTGTTCAGCAGTAAAACTCTCAGAACGCAGTACCACCCTGTGAAGGCAACTATGACCAAAGTTAACGCAACATTTTAGCTTATGTGTTGTGTGCACCATGCTGTCTGTGGCTAAGTTATTGACTGTTCAAAGATATAAATGAGCAAGTCAAAAAAGGGCATTTCTTTATCAACAATTTGCTTCTTTTTTTAAATCAACTAACACTTCCTGTACTCTAGATTATTCAAAAAACAGAGACTCTTTAAGAAAATCCCAGAGGAAACAAGCTCTTCAAACCTCTGGGATTAGTGGGAAAGAAAATATAACTGCTGAATTCAAAAAGAACAATTTGCTCTCTTCTACATGACAGCTGATGTGAGAGCTTCCAGCTGTGTCTGCTGCCGTAAGCCAAAAAGGAGAGATTATGACGCCTGGGAACCAGGAGGGGAATTCATATTACAGACATGAAGACATCTCTCTCAGGCGCTGTTGAAGGAAGTAATGTCACACAGTGCAGCCTCTCTGGCAGCAATGTATTTGCCACTTAAGACACACAATGACTGCTGACCACAAATATGCTATACCCAGCTTGAGTGGACATGTAACCCACACAGTAATTCCCACCACATACATTAGACATCCAGAGAAGCAGGATATATTTCTTAAAGGAAACATATGTCTTAAGGTCACCTTCCATTAACAATTTGTTTTGCTCATTGCTACTTAAAGTTTGACTTGCATGACGCATAAAGATGCATATGCAGAGTTCAACGTGTCTGTTAACTCTCAACACTCAAGCGATCAAGGTGCCCCATTGTCCAAACAACCCTGAAAGCACTGAGTTGGTCCACAGTCTGCTCTAGTTGTTCATTGTCAAATCATGTTTTTCACCATATCTCTGAATCTCGAGCTAGGTTTGCTAGCCATTGTTCTCTGAAAAACATTACAATGTGGTAATTAGAAGTGAAAAATGATGATAAAATCAAGCATGTTCATATTTTCACTTTGCATTCTTTTTTTGCCAAAACAACCAGTTTCATAAAGCCTTGCTTTTTAAACTGTTTATCCATGTTGGGGTCAGGGCCTATCACAAATACAAGTGTTGGTGATACACCCTGGACAAGCCAACAGTGTAAAACAGAGCTAACACAGAGAAACCATGCAAGAAAACATTTACTCATCACTGATGAGTTTAAAATGAACCTGTCTTTGGACTGTAGTAGGAATCAAGGGTAATCCATGCAGGCACAAGGAGAACATGCAAAGGTGACACAGAGAGGCCTCAGCCAGCTGATTGTTCCATGCTGTGAGGTGACAGTACATAACAAACCATGTTTTAGCAGCTAAAGAGTCACATATTTCTGTCAGAAATTAGCAGAGACCAAAACAGAGTAATGCATTTTATCATATCATAGTATCATATTGTCCCAATAGAGCTCTTTGTTTGCAGCCCTAACTACGGTAGGGCTAGGGCGGTCTTGAGGCAGACACCATTTCTACTTTTAAAATTAGGTTTAAAACTTTAATTTTTAACCAGGCTGGATCGCCATGACCCTGAAACCTCCCTTAGTTATACTGCAATAGGCCTAGGCTGCTGGGTTTCTTGTGTCTCTTTTGTCCCATCTCCCTCTATTTCTTCTCGTTGCCCCTTCCTGATCCTGGTTCTATCTTCCTGTTAAAAAGCAGCTTTGCCTTCTCACTTTTGCCAAGTGCGTGCTCATAGGGCGCTATTGCTAACTGTTGTATGGCCTTTACCTTACAATATAAAGCTTAGGGTGACAGTAGCTTTGATGCTATATAAATGAAACTGAAATGTAATTAAAATTACATATTTCAAAGATAGATGTATACACTAGTTGCAGGACAGTAGCATAGCTTGAAAACTTTCTAATATGTGGCTGTTGTAGTGACAGCCTGTTTGTGCTGCCACTAGGTGGACAGGAAATCATGCATTAAATATTGAGTATTTACAGACTGTTCATCAGAATAAGTGCTGGACCTGATATTTACATTTTTGACAAGGTTTTTTGAATTGGTTGTTGCAAGAAAACAGACACACCAGACATCTATTACATGAAATGTATTGAGAACAGTCTAAACGGGATCTCAAGTTTAGGATAAACCCTGCAGTGGCTTCTGAACTCATACAAAAGCAGAATTTTGATTTTTAACAGCTGATAAAATAGATAAATAAGCGCTAGCTTCTTCTTGGCTTCACTTGCAATAATATTATTGTATCATAGAGGGATCTTTGAAGCGCATTCCTTTCGGTGCGGCGCAGACACAGGGGAAAAGGAAAATGAGAGGTTTAGCAAGCAACAGGAAAACCGCTATGAGAACACATTCCAGGCCGAGCAGACCCTGTGCGGTGGGACAATAAGGGGTGGGACAGAACTGTATACTATTTAAAAATCTACAATCTTGGCTTTAAATCAGGAACGCAGACAAGACCCAAAGTGTTCTTACTTAGCGAGTAAGTAGAGGACTCGGTGGGGAACAGTCAGAAAGCGGAAGGAGTGTGGTTCCAAAAAGACGGCGGTTTGTGTTCTCGGTTTATCAGCGCAGATTTGGACCGAGATGAGATAGTTACAGCTTGTCCCCCTGTCAGGACTCAACCAGCTGCCTTTTCATTTTCACTTCTGCCACGCTGCCACCCTTCTTTCTTTTTTTCTTTTAAGAAGTGTGTGTATTTACGATTTTTAACTTTAATTCGAGTGGGCCGTGAAGGGGTGAAGGAAAAAAGGACGTACTTTTCTCAAAAACGTCGTTTAGTCGTCATCGAAGCGGCGAAGGATGAGAGTTGTGAGGGGAAACATCTGCATTAGGGCCGTGTAGACGGAGGGGAAATGAAGCTGTTGGCATTTTAAAGCTTTCTTCTACCTATCGTTGACAAAACTTGGACCAATGAGAAGCGCTTGGAGCCGTCTTTGATATGGGAGACGTGAGGCGTTTACATCTGTCAAGTTAAAAAACACAAAAACAACACGAGCAGAAAACAGGTAATGGTTGTGGGTATGTTTTCTTTTTATTCTGTTCACTGAATTATTATTATGAAGCTTGTAACACTGTAACACTGTAACACCGGATTAAAAGTTACCTTTTGACAGCGGCTTACATCAATCCACGTGTTTCCAGATGTGAACAGGTGTCAAATGGCCTGATCTTCAAGTCAAAATTAACAGCATTTACAGATTTTAACTGCGGTATTTGTTTCTTATTTCTATGTAACCGAGCACTACGCCCAATTTAAATAGGCCACAGCAAAAATTGTGGTCTAGTAGACTTGATTTTGGAGGTGCTTACTTTTCCCTGCCCTGCGTGTGTTACGTGTCAAATGTGGCTTGTTGTGGTATTTTATTATCTGTGTCAGTCCTAAAACTCAAGTAGTGGTCACTCTGTAGTTGTTTCATACCTTAAACATAAGGATTTAACATATCCTATGTTTTACATCATCATCTTATAAAATATGAGAAGCATTCATCTCATTCGTAGGCCCATTTGAAGTAGTTAAAAAACAGCATTCACTGACCACCTACGTCATTTAATTGTATCACTGTATTGCAATTTTATTTTAATGTAACATTGATAGAAAACATTGGTCCACTTCCTAAACTTAAAAAGAAAGAGTGCTTTACTGATAGTATCTTTGCACACTTACTAAAAACACAGATTTTCTTTCATAAACAGGATTTATTCGTTCACGCATGGCTATTTTTACCCAAATAAGGATGTGGGTACTTCCTGAACCACTGGCATATGCCTTGTGATCTTTTTTTCTAACAAATCTTTTAAGGTGAAAAGTCCATTCATTTTGAAGTGTGCAGAATGTGACATTTGCTTACTAAGATTTACACACATCCACACACAGGAAGTGTCTTTTGGCTGCAGCTCATTGTAAAAGTGACACAGGTTCTTTCCAAGTGGGTGCTGTTGCTGATCTCTTCAGGGTGCATCACTCATACCAAGATCTTCATGCATTTTTTTCCCTTAATCTTCTTCTTGAGAAGCAAAGGCCACTCTCTGTGCACCGTATGTGTGAGGTACAATAGTATTTCATTTGTCTTTTCCATTCTCTGACCAACTTCTATTGTAGGTATGCATGTTAGGAGCATTGAGTAAGCCATAAATCCTTCCAAGCTTGTCTTGAAAAGAAGGCACAGTGCTGTCACGGTTACTGGCAGTTGATGACAATCACTGGATTACACGCAAAGGTTAAACGTTAAAATGACTGAATGTGATGTTTAAGCTGAGAATAAAAGCTTTTACAGTAACTCTGCTTAAAGTTACTTTCCTCCATCATAGTTAAAGGTTGTTTTTTTTTTGTTTTGTTTTTTGTTTTTTTTTGGGGGGGGGGGGGGGGGGGGACGAGGCCCAGCAGAAAGGAAGTTTGAGACTCCTTTGCTGTTCCTCCCAATCCAGCTCTTAACTACACAGTCATCGCGATGGAATGAGAGATCTGCCTCTCTGTAGATGACAGGAAGAGATGTCAGTGGATCATTTCCCCTGTGTAGTTTTAGGACAGAATGGAGACAAACAGGAGAGAGCTTAGACAGGAAGTTTGCTGGAGTATAAAGTTAGGCTGCCCACGATTGATGTTGTGATTACTGCACTCTCATATTAGGACCCAGTGCATGGTAAAATTATATCCAGAGAAATGAGAAACAGTTGTCCACCGAGAATAAGAACATTGTGTAGGAGTAGTTGTGTTTATCCTATTCTTCTCCTGGACCCACAGATTCAACACAGTTTACATTCAGTCTGAGTGATTCAGGAAGTGCGCTTTGCTGTTTGGTAGAATATAGCTTGTGGTTTTAGTGTATCAGAGCTGTGTGCAGCGGGTTGTTGTGCACTGAGCTTGAACCCTAGATGCAAAGAATGTATAAAGATCATTTTAGTGTGATATTTTTAACCGATAGGAAACAGAAATATCTTAACTTAGCATAAGTTTCATGTTTGATTTGACACTTTGATAAGTATAGGAAACTTTAAAGAAGATCTTCCGTAGAATTGAAGGAAAGATGCACTTAAATGCGAGCCAAGCATATACAAATATTCATCTTTATTTTTTACCCATCTGGTTTCTCATCAGTGACATTTGACACGATTTGATGGAATCACCAAAGTGACTACATCCTGTAAAATATGTGGCTTGATGTGCCAAATTTAAAAGGGGATATCCGTGGTTTTTAGCAGACATGTGAAAGTTCTGCTGCCACGCATCCAAAGTTCAACGGTTAACTGCTATGAGACATGTGCAGTTGGATAGATATTTTTACAAGGATACTAAATATTAAACGAAGAAGGCTTTTCTGTAACCCCCTTTTTTAAAGCATAACTTCTGTGTAATTTACACAGTGTGCCAGCATGTGCAAGTGTGTGCAACTTAGGTTTTTCTGCAGCTACAATTTTGACATGCTGTGAAGGCTTAAAGTTGAAAAAAGGAGAGCTGTGCGCCTGTTATTAAACACCAAAGACTTGAAGTGAGCCTAGAGCTAATACTGAGTGATGTGGCTGCTGCAAAATCACACTTGCTTTGTCTTTGAGACTTCAATCTGAGAGCTTTTCTTTTATAATTCTCACAGCAGAGTGTGCCACAGTTTGAACATTGACTTTTGGTGATTCCTAGTGTAGCTACAGTTTATCGTGTTACATAAACATCTCACGTGAAAGCAGTCAGTAGTAAATGCTTAATTAATTAAAGAGAAGGGAAACAGAAAACAGCCTGATTATTAGAATTATTCATGCAAACAACACTGAATGAGTGACTGCCGTTATCTGCTGCATCTCAGTTGGGTTAGAAACCTTTTAAATCTTATGTTTATTTTAAAAAAAATACACTCACCACCCATACTAACAAGTTACTGATTGTTAGTATCAAATTGGACTGCCTTTTGCCTTCTGAACTGCTTTAAGCATTTTGTAGCAACGATTCAACAAGGTTCTGGAAGCACTGCTCACAGATTCTGGCCCATATTGACACGATAGCATCACACAGTTGCTGGGGAATTGTTTGCTGCATGTCCAAGATGCCAATCACAACATCCAAGAGGGAATCCCCTTGACTGAGATCTGGTAACTGTGAGATGATCAGAGCTTTGTGACATGGCACATTATCCTGTGGGAACTGGATTCACTGTGGTCATGAACGGTATTGACATGATCAACAAATATGCTTTCTGTAACTGACCCTACCATCTGAATGCTGCGGCAGAAATCAAGACTCATTAAACCAAACAGCATTTTTCTCATTTTCTGTTGTCCAATTTTTACCTGGTGTGGTCTTCTGCTGCGGTTGTCCATCTGCTTCAAACCAATGTGTTGTCCATTCGGAGATGCTCTTTTGCATAACTGATTGTAGCGAGCGGTTATTTGAGTTACAGTTGCGCCTTGTCGGCTTCAAACAGTCTGTCTATTTTTGTCTGACCTCTGGCATCAAGAAGACATTTTTGCCCAGATACTGGGTCCATATTTTCTCTTTTCTTGGACCAGTCTCTGTAAACACTAGAAATGGATGTGTGGGAAAATCTTAGTAGATCAGCAGTTTCTGAAAATCACCTTTCTTCCCCATCCATTCTGATGCTTGACTAGAATTCTAGCGGGTCATCTTGACCATCTTGACTATGTGCCTAAATGCACGGATTTGCTGCCATGTGACTGGCTGATTTGAAAGTTCAAACCTTAGCATCCATGATGGTATGCTGTCTATTAATATACATACCTGAACATCTGTGAACATCTGTAACCTTAATATACAACATACCAATTTTGGATAAATATATACTATGACAAGCTGAAGCATGGCACTCTAATAAAAGAGTCCAGGTAATGAACTGGCCTGACTGCACTTCAATTCTGTCACCTACTGAAAACGTTTAGCACATTATGAAATGAGACCTCAAACTGCTGATTTGCTGAAAATTGGTTCCTCGGTAACAAAACACTTACATCATGTTGTTAAAAGAGGAGGTGATATGACATAGAGCTAAACATGCCACTGCTCCAACATTTCCCAATGTGTTTCTAGAGTTCTAAATTAAAATTCACATTTCATCGTTTATTTCATATTTTGCAACTTTTAATAGTTTAATCTAACAGGTTTAAGTTCATCCTTGCTATCAACGTTAGAGGTCCGAGGAGAAAGAGAGGCTGACTTTTATGTGATGCCTTCTTATTGCGTGACTCTCAGCAGTGCAGCTCTAAACAATGAGCAGACCTGAGTCAGCCGGGTGGGGCCACTCAATAGCAGGAAGCATAGCCATCAACATTTACTCTGCGACAGGGGTAGTCCTGGAGTCGGCGGGCTTGGAGCCTGGGTAGCACAGCGCAACACATAATCTGAGCACGCATACACAAACACTCTGAACAGCCTGCTTCCCCTAAGACCCCTTTTCCCACCCAATGCAATTACAACACAGGCAGACAGGCTGGACCCTTTGACTGTTTTTTTTACCTCATTGCTTCCTCCTCAGAGTCTGAGCTTTAGCCCCTGTTCAGCCGCTGTTCAGTAACTGTATGCAAATTTAAGCGGAATTCATAATATTAATTACCCAACTAACTTTTTTTTTACCTAAACCTTTGGATTTTGAGACAGCTCCTAATAATTAAACATCACCAATTGTTTTTTTCATTATGTAATTACGTTACCTGGTAATATTTTTGGTAATATTTTGGTTTCCCTGCTTTTTCAGAGATGGGAAGCTCTGCTGTGCTCATAGGGTTGATAGCTGGAGTTATTTTGTGGACGTCTGCCATCCATGGAGGTGAGTTGGCGGTCGGATGTAGAAATTAATTTTCACTACTGTGAGGACATTCCCTTTGTTTCATTCAATTAAAGGTGCATTACAGAGTATTTTTGGTTCTGATACTAAATCAGATTAGGCTAATGTGAAGGGTCTGATTGCACTGCAGAACCCACTGAGAATGTGCCTCATAGGTATTGTTTTGCATCTGCAGCCTGCACATAGACTGGATGGTTCAGTCTGCTGGTTGTCATAAACATAAGTAGTTATTTCCAGAAAGCAGGTTGAGACAAGAAGGCTGTGCAATACCTGTCAGACGTGAAATGGCAGAATAAACGAGTGCCTGGTGAAGGTAGTCAAATGCCAACTGCAGGGCTGGTTGAGCTATATCACAGCCTGTCTTCCTCTTAGCTTCCAAAAATGTTTGCAGCACCGTAAACTATTTATGGTTTCTGCAGAGTTCTGCTTGTTTTGGGTTTTTTATAACACATTTATAGCAAAAGGTGTTTTGTGGCTTTTCGTGCACACATGCTATACTTTAACATTTAAAGTTATAAGTTACCCTATCCATCCACTGAGTCCTTTTTAGTATCATAGTTCAAAAATATGACGATTTAAAATATAAAAAGTATCTGTTTATTTAGACCTGTCTAAAAACTTTTTTTTCTATAACAACTATTTACTTAATTATATTTGAGGAAGTAGAGTTTAGAATTTTTACATTTTCTTTCAAAACAAAGATGGATTACTTGAATTTCATGTGTTTTTGGCTTTGTTTTACTGGACGTAATTTGTGTTATTACACGACCCCCGTCTTCCAACTTGTTTCAGTGCTGATTTCATGTATTTTCCAGACACCACAGATGATGGGGATCTGCTGTGTGCCTGCAAAAATGACAAAGGCACATGTAAAAATGAAATGTGCAGGGGACATTATTGTTTCTATAACTGGATGAAAGACGGATATGAGGAGTTGGGCTGTTTCAGTGAGAACACCAAAGTGCAGTGCTACTCCTCCTTGCCCAACTACTTTATCGAGTGCTGCAGAGAGGACTACTGCAACTCCAACATCGCAGTGCCTCCAAACATAAGTCAGTACCTAAAGCCCTTCCTTTTCAATACTGGAACATCACATTATCCAAGAAACCAAGAGCTAGTGTGCCCCTGTAAATCATGCTTTTGTCTTATTTCAGTTGGGCCTCTGGCTCATCTCCACAGTTCAGTTAACATCTAGCACTGTTTTGCACTTATATTACTGTAGCTTCCCTTTAGATAGCAGCTGGTTCCCCCTTGTGGTCAGTCAGAGCATATCAATGTCATGCCACTTGAATTTTATCTCATGAGTATTAAGAAATCTTTTCAGTTTCTTTGTGTCTATATGTGTGCATGTTCCTGACTTCTTCTGTGTTTCCAGAAGGGGACCCGACACCGACACCCCCAGGAGCTGGTCACCTAGCGCTGTGGATCTCCCTGTTCCTGCTGTTCTTATTTGTTACTGCCTGTGTCTTTGGCCTGATACTACTCCTGCGCTTCCGACGTGCAGCCCGCAGACTACAAGATGCTGAAGGCCATGATGTCAAAATACTCAAAGTCCCCAGTGGAGATGACCCCACATATGGCGTAAGAGACGTTTCATGGCTGACGTCAGACAGAATACAGGAAAACGTTCCTATGTTTTAGTTGTTACGTGTGGATTTTAAATGCCTGCCTGTCTTCTTTTCTCTCACCAGAATATCTATGATGAGTTTTGTACATCAGGGAGTGGGACAGGGCTTCCATATCTTGTCCAGAGAACTATGGCCAGGCAAATCTCACTTGTTGAGTGTGTCGGTCAGTCTCATTTCTCTTCCTTTTTTTGAACACACAAGTAAAATTATATTCTGGAAATGTGGTCGAGCATGAAAATTGTATGGGATATAGAGATATTCATGACAGCTTGATGTCTTTACTTTTGTGTTTGTGTGTGTGTGTGCGTGCGTGCGTGTGTGTGTGTGCATGTTGAGAAGTTTTTCTTTCTTTTAATTTTTGTTATATTTGCACGTTCAAATAAACTCTGTTCTATTTTATTCTATTCTATTTATTTGCAATTAATGATGTCACTTTGTTCGTAGGCAAAGGCAGGTATGGAGAGGTTTGGAGGGGAACGTGGATGGGGGAAAGTGTCGCCGTCAAGATTTTCTCCTCTAGAGATGAGCACTCCTGGTTTAGAGAGACAGAGATCTACAATACTGTACAGCTGCGACACGACAACATACTCGGTATGACACCAGTCCTTCGCCTCCAAAGAAAAGAAATTGCACCTTAAAGAAAAAACATTCAAACAGCAACATTTTCTCTGTTTGCTTTTGCTTTTTAGGTTTCATAGCCTCCGACATGACATCCAAGAATTCCAGTACCCAGCTGTGGCTCGTCACCCACTATCATGAGCTCGGGTCTCTCTACGATTTCTTGCAGTACAGCAGCTTGGACCCAGAGAGCTGCTTGAGGATGTGTCTGTCTGTGGCCTGTGGCCTGGTCCACCTCCACACTGAGATTGTTAGCTCCCAGGAAAAACCAGCTATTGCCCACCGAGACCTGAAAAGCCGAAATATTCTGGTAAAGCGCAACGGACAGTGCTGCATCGCTGATCTCGGTAAGGTTTGCAAGGATATTCACAAAATCTGCTAACAGTTTATAGCAATGTGATTAGAGAAAGAGCTCTTTAAAGATTCATTTTGTAGTGTGTATTGTACTGTAAATTAAAAGCTTTTTCTGTGTTCATTTGTTCCTCAGGTTTAGCAGTGATACACTCTCAGTCCCATGACTACCTCGATATGGGCAATAACCCTCGCGTGGGGACCAAGCGCTACATGGCCCCTGAGGTGCTGGATGAAACTATCCGTGTGGATGTTTTTGAGTCCTATAAGCAAACTGACATCTGGGCACTCGGGCTGGTCTTTTGGGAAATTACCCGCAGGACTCTTGTCAATGGTAGGTTAACAGTGATCTGTTTTAATGTTATGCCTTTCCATCCATTAGCAGAAAAATCTGGCCTTAGATTAAACCTCAGGAAGCAAATGTAGGTATATATCCACAAATTTGTTATGAAGC
Organism: Perissodus microlepis; assembly: GCF_051167445.1. NCBI lineage: Eukaryota > Metazoa > Chordata > Actinopteri > Cichliformes > Cichlidae > Perissodus > Perissodus microlepis. The sequence goes on along the minus strand of NC_140480.1, from coordinate 2,456,211 downwards.
TAATGCATCACACAAGCGAGCATGTTAAAACAAGTTCTTTGTCACACGTCTGTCTGCTTTTGTAGAGTATATAGAACAAGCAGCCAGTCCCATGTCTCTCAGCAGGCCAGTGTTTTTCTAGTCTGTGTCTGCCTCTGCTATCCTCTCTCATGATTAGCACTGCAGTAATTATAAACAGTCTTATCTGGTGTCAGCACTGACTTGTACATAGTCCAGATGCCCGTGCATGCAATTTTTATATGCAAGCACACAGCCATGCACCAATGACTGTGTGTGTGTATGCGTGTGTGTGCGTTCATGTGTGTGTGCATGACTTCCAGATTTCCATCCCAATGTAGTCACCAGGGAGTTCATATCTCTCCCCGTTCTCTTGTTTAGCGAGACATGCTTTACAAAACTCCCACTGCAGCCTGTCTGAGTCTCTGAGTGTGCTCTTTCAGGCTTTATATGAAAACACATTTGTGTTCCGCAGATGTATGAAGAGATAACCCTCACAACAAGACACCTCACTGGGCTTTTAATTTGATAATTCTGACATCTTATTTTGCTTGATCACCCCACTGAACGACAAGAGAGGAACAAGTGATCCACTGTTTAACTTTGGGGTTTTTTTTAGGCATTGTGGAAGATTACCGTCCACCCTTCTTTGACCTGGTGCCCTCGGATCCCAGCTTTGAGGAGATGAAAAAGGTGGTGTGTGTGGACCAGCAGAGGCCCAGTCTGCACAACAGACTCCATTCTCACCCAGTAGGCTATTTGGCATAAACAGACACACACAAGTAGACATAAAAATTAACGCAAAAGTACAATTACATTTTGGAAATGTGCTGTTTTATATTTTTTCTGCCTTTTTAAGATATTGTCAGCCATCGTGAAGGTCATGAAGGAGTGCTGGTACCAGAACCCAACAGCCCGCCTTACAGCCTTGCGAATAAGGAAGACTCTCTCCAAACTGGATCACGACGACTTCAGCATTGAAAAACTGAAGCAGGATTTCTAGACTGAAACGAGGAAACTGGATTGAAAACACCAGAAGGGATTTTGCACCATATTCCAACAAATGAAGTGCATGTCATTACCATATTTTCATCTAATCACTCACTCGGTGTCTGTATCATATTAAAACCATATGACTTTGTGTAGAAGCATCTAGAGCCTCTTGTACCAAATGTTATATTTTTTGCATGCGCAAACATTCATCCACCATGATACTTAATACCTCTATAAATGAGGGGGCTACATGTCAGTTAGTTCAGGTTTAGACCAGTTATTTTTAATTATCACAAAACAGTTAACATAGTTTTGTACTCATTGTCTAACTCTCTCATTGTTGTGACAGAATGGAAAATTATCCTCTTAGGTATAATGTGGATTTTCCCAAAATGACCAATGATCCTTAAAACCACAGATAAGACAGGAAATATGTAAGTATTTATACACTCAAATGAAAGTACATTACCTGTCCTGTAAGTATGTTTAACTTAACTAAACTAAGCATTTATTATCTGCACATAAAAGCAGTGAGATATTTAGATGTAAATACATTTTTATGTAACAGAATTAAATTTGATGTCTTCTTTTGCAACCATATTGTAAATATGTTTCAGGAGAGATATTGTTTTCTACTATTCAGAAATGAGACTGTGTTAATGTTGCTTTAAAAAAAAAACAAAAAAAACCCCACTTTTTTCATACATTTTTGTAAGGCTAAAATGTACCATCACAACCACTATGATCAGTAAAGGAATTCACATACATGTAATAATGGATACCTTAAATAAAGAATTATATTTTGGAAATATTTCTGCTTTACGTTTTTTTAAGCACCTATTACTGCAATTCTCACATTGACCAGAAGAGGTCATCAGACAAACAAGAATCCATACTCCTTACATGGGAGATTTGTGTAGTGTTTTGTTTGTTTATTTTATTTTATTTTATCTGCAGTGTATCTTAAAATTAAGATGAAAAAAATTCTTCATCAGATAATTAGAGAGTCTCTCTACAATTTGTAGGAGCTACATTTAAAAAGCCCTCATGTGACCTTCAGTGTATTGTTTGAATACATTTTCTCTGGGTCAAATGATTTAGTTGAGTAATAATTGCATCAATATTCTCTCTGCTTTGGATTTCCTTTATGGAAATATTGAATGTGAGGACTTCTATTTCAAACTAATTTTTAGATCCTGTTACAAACGGAGGAACATACATATATAAATACATACATACATTAAAAAAAACTACACATAGAAAATATGTTGAAAGTTAAGCACTGGAGCAGAATGTCAAAAAGAATAAGAAATGTCCAATGGGAATTAAAACTGTGCAACAGTTTTAAAATGTTGCCTGGTCACTGGTGAAAATAAGAGTTTCGGCTTCATCCCCTTTGTGTAATATTAGCATTCCAATGTTTTCTTTCTGTAACTGTCATGCTTGCTCTTTATCTGTTTATGTCTGTGTGAATGTCTCTGTGTGTGTGTGCGTGCGTCCGTGTGTTGTCTGTCTTCCTAGTTGTTGAACAAATGCCAGTGAGATAATACTCCCTTGAAGTCCCAGTCTGTCTGGTCAGTCAGATGAAGAGCTGGTTATTTTTAACACTGCAGGGGGTTGTTGAAGTATCAGAGAGGCCAAGCTGTGTGTCAGTGAGTGCAGAAGCCCATCTCACATCTCCCTGTGTTTTCCTCCTCTGTGTATTCCTTTTCACAGTGGGATCATTCCCAGTGGCTCTGTAGAGACCGGAGAGATTTGTTCAGCAGACAATGCCCGCTGAAGAAATGTGCAGACAAATTGGACAGGGCCGATAATGGACAGATATAAAGCCACAGAGGAGGCTGTGCAGACACAGTTAGGCTCAAGGATAGATCGGTGAGAGTGCTAGTAAGAGGACAGGTGATAAAAGCAGGCACAGATAAAGTCCCTAATGCACCTGGTTGCAGCCTAGCTCACCTCTTCCTGAGCTACATTCTCAGCTGGAGGCAGATGAATGTATTAGTATAGACAGGTTTGGTCCCTGAGGAGAGACAACAATCCTGAATAGAGCTGGACCAAAACACCTTGTGCTATCTTTGGATGCACGATTATTTTACACTTTCGGACTAGAAATTGCAAACGGATGTAACTCTCTCTCAAAATCTGATACAGTGGCTTAGATGTGATTTGAGATCAAGTAAAATATATATATAAATAAAGCAATAAAATGGCCTGTTATGCAGATTTAAACCAGATTTACCTCTTGCGCTTTGATCAGGGAACAGCAAACGAGTATACATTTGTCAGATGTTGTTCCCCATGGCTGTAATATCAGTGAGGGATTTGTCTGATAATGAATCAATCACTGAATATGGGTGGATAAACATCTGAGTGCAGCAGAGTATTACTAATCTAATTCCAGTCGAAAGCAGGGAGGCCTAGAATCATCTCCTCTCATGGGGCCTGCGATTTCAAGTTCTGCATCCAAATCACAATCCATGATAAGATAAAGGTTTTGTCATTCACACTGGTTTCCTGGTCCGTTTCCATTAGATCACCGTTCCTATGAAGAAGCTTGGTGACTTCACAGCATGAAATTTTGACAGAACATTGTGTTAACAGTTGTGACTTTATGTCAAAATTTTAAGTGTTTTTAAACGATCAACATGAAAAAGGTGTTATTTTGTTTCATGTTTGTTTTACCTGATGAATTTAAGTGTTGAGCAATAATTCTAATGAAAAGCAGTTTGACCCAGTTAGATCCTTAAATAGATTTTTGTTCACCAAAAGTACAGCTATGAGTAATAAACGCAATCGGCACAGCATATTTGCTGAAGATTAATTCATCCTGCTGCTGAAACACATGCATAAAAATAAATAAATAAATTATAGAGCCCTAGATGCACTTTGTTTACACACATTAAAGCCAGTTGTGGCAACACATTTAGTCACATTTCACAGACATACACACAAACATTATTTTTCATTTTCAGAAATGATAAACATTGCCAGTTACACTCAGTTTGTTCACTTGTTGTTTTCTTTCGTGTTACATAATACACAGAGCTCAATAAAAAAAAAAAAGAAACTTGCTTGAAAATAAATATATTTGGAAAAAGTGAACTGAGACATAAAAATTCACAGAAAGAAAACAGATTGATTTCAGTGAGAGCAGCAGCTGAGCGTGGTCATACATTTTTAGTAGATAAACCATCAAATGCACAATGTTAGCTATGAACTGAGCTCACAAGGCTCTTTTTGGTATTATATATAATCATGAAAAACACACTGCAATCAGCCATTACTGGATAGTGAAGATTTGACTTAATATATCCCAGATCATTTTAACATCAATCATTAGAATATTATCCAGGCACCTAATTTCCAAAAGCACTTTTAATTTATCATAAATAACACACACACAGTTACCACTCCTGCTCTTTAGATGATGTGAAACTGGAAGAAGGCAATTCGCCCACCGCTTTATTTACCACACTGCCCTGACCTCAGGGGCAGAAGGGGACGTGCAGCCCTCAGCCCTCCCCTTTAAACTCGCACGTACACACCCCTTTAAACACGTCACTCGGCTGGCTGGCAGGCTGGCTAGTATCTGGCGGTGGTGGTGTGCGGTTGGACTGTGGTTGTGTTTCAGGTCTGGTCGTGTTGATAACGACACACTTACGACGCATTTCATCGCGGGAGAGATGGGAGTTATGAAGAAATGGCTCTAAAACAAATTGCCCCAACGCTGCTGGCCCTGCTCGGGCTGGTGGCCGTCGGTAATGGTAAGTTTCATCCGAGCACCTCTCCGGCTTTTGTCTCGATGTGTTTTCCTGGACTGGGCATCGCCTGTTGTCGCTAATCGTCATGGCGCTCTCTATCGCGGATTTGGCTAGCCGTGTCTTGCTAGCGTCGACCTCAAAACCACGGCTGCTGTTTGGTTGAACCGGCTGCCTTGCCGTGTTTGCTGATTTATCGATATTTTTGGCTTTTATCCGCTGACAAATTCAATTGAGCTGTTGTTGAACACGAGTAGCGAAACCAACAACAACCACCACCACCACAACAACAACATGGTGGGGCTGTCTGTTCCGAAGCGCCAGCTAACGTCTGCTAGCTAAAGTTAAATAATGTTGACAAATCTGTGTTATTAAATGGATACAAAACTGATATAAATATGATTTTATTATTCTGTACGAACACCCTAAGCAAGGAACAGTAGTCTACATGGTGCTGTTGATGCTGAGGTTAATCTCTTGTGTGGCTGTTATGCTAACTTATTTACAAAATAGTGTCTTTTTGGCTTGTGACTGCTTATCGCTGTTTTGTTTGGGGACATCGTATAATGATAGCTGGCTGGTTGAATTTGCGTAATGTGGTCAGTTACAGTTTCGTCACATGTTGCGAGGACTGGTTTCCACGCTGGAAGGAGCAGAAAGGAGCCTCTGAATGAAGGCCTAACCTACTTTGTGCATGAAATGTGTTTTCTGAGGGTAAACACTGGCAGCTCTGCCATCGCTTTCCATTTGTAAAGAGTGAAAAGGGTGCTTAGTGGACCCCCACCCCCCCCTTTCCTTCCTGCACAGCAGAAAGTGAATGCTGGCATAGGGCGACAGCAGCCGTACATTCAGCCATCCCAGACAGAAGTCAGAGTTGAAGTCTGGGTTCATTGTGATGGAAATGTGGCAAGTGGGGTCTTTTGAGGCGCCAGTTATGGTCCTTCTTCAGTCCGATTCCTCCCCATCTGCTGGAGCAGCTGATGCCCAGCTTCACACAACAGCACCACATCACAATATATCACTATATGTAACAGCACACACAGTATATCACCAAATATTCAGCTAAAGCACAGAGCGTTTGGCCCCTCAGCGCATCTACTGACCTTTAAGTTTGCGCCAAACGTCCCTTCACTTTCATTATGTTTCAGTAGGTTAGACCCAAGCATGTCTTGTTTTATGAAAAACTCTGTTCTCTTCCTTTGAGTTTTGCACCTTTGTTTCAACTTGCCACTCACTGGATACACTTACTATTAAAATGATCCGTGTGCCAGGGGGAAAAAATCATCTTGGCTTCATTTGTTTTCCATTAAAGTGTACTGTGCTAAACAATTGAGTCATCCTTCCGAGAATCATAAAAACTGTTCCTCCCCCACAAGTTTGGATAAGGGCGCAGTACACTAAGGTTGATCAGTTCAACAAGGCATGCTGGGAAAATTGTCACACCTGAGTGGCCAGTTTGTTTGCCTGGGTTACACCAACATTAACAGAGATGTGTGAGGGGGAGAGTTGGGGGTGGGTCTGTGACCGGTGCAGACACACACAGTGATAATGGGTCTGTCCATCTGGCAGGGTTTGTCATGCAAGGGGGGCCACGAGTCTATCATGAGCTGCTTTCTCCCTATGTAATGGATTACACCATGCACAGGCTGAAACCAGACAAACCTGAAAGCTGCTTCGCTGGAGCAGATTCCAGGCCTGCGCGAGTATGTTTTTGTGAGAATATGCTTTACTCACAGGTTTGAATCTGTCACGTGTTGTTGACTTCACGAGGATTAGGAGTCACTGGTGTTATGGGCATTACATGTCTACGTGACGCAGTCAGACTGGGTGAATTGAACAAAGTAGCAATGTGATATGGGCACTGTCAACCACAGTGCCACTAGGTAGGGCGCGTCCCTCCCCGTCTCTCTACATTCTCCATCTCGCTTATATAAAAGCCTGCTGCTTTGTCAGAATTTAATCTGTACTTTGTTGTCTGTGGTCCCGTTTCTTCTTTCATTCACTTCTAACAGGGTGGTGAAGAAAGCTTTAGTTTGGGTTGGGTTTTTTTTTTAATTTTTTATCTCTAGGTTAGAGGAAGGCCTTTGGATAGATGAGCTCCTGCTATCTCTTGACCTTTGAACTCACCTTTGGAAGCTCTTCAACATACAATCACCAGGCCTGCCAGACTATTGTCGTTTCCTGATGTGCTTCTTTTCCACTCTTTAGTCATGGATGCATAACCCTGCTGTCTTTCTGGTAAAATGACCGCCTTCTGTCATTCAGACATGGCTTATTAATGTTTCTTCATTTATTTTACACATACAACGTTGATGGATAGAACCACATTATCTATTTGCAATACGTGTGAGATTTGGATATGATGCATCCAGTGAGGTATACCATCTGACGTATGATATCCAATAGGAGTCAAATAGAGCGTATAATGTTCTTTCCATCATTTATTTAACACATTGAATGTGTTAAATAAATAAATGAACATTAGTGGCCTATGTGTGAATAACAGAATGCATTAGATCAGAGTTTTCTGACTGCAACATAGTGACCGAACATGAGTGTATTCAGAAGGATTCTTTCCCCCCCTTCTCATTATGAGCAACTGAGATGCACAGCAGGCAACGGCATGATTCACAGTGGCTTACATCAACACATTGTAATTGCACGCATGCCTATACATTTATGCAAGTATATAGGTTTCAGAATTAGATAGTAGAGTGTTGTCGGTCTGCTGCTTTTACGGAAAAAGGCCGTAGTGCTCATTAAGATGTAAGGTAGACCTGTTCAGGTGCACTCAGATTAATGGATAATGTTGCGTGTCTGTGGCGTGTGGTTGTGGCTTGAAACTAAAACATGCCTTCCTTTCAGTTTGAACAGGGAACTCACTGTACAGGGGTAAACGGTGCAGGTGCTTGTGTAATGTCAAATTTGATGTGAAAGAGTTCAGGTGGTGGCTGTGTGAGCTAGTCAGTTTGGAACATGCGTATACCTGCCCATTAGATTAGAGCAGGGAGAATGTACAGAGAGGTTGAAACTTTATGGGTTCCAAGGTGTAAGCCCGTAAAGAGAAGACGGCGTGGACAGGGGACGGGAGATGGACATTTGGATTTCAAGCAAGATTGAGTTTGAAAAGTAGAACGTGTTTTTGGGGTGTTTTAAAGGGGTGGGGGTTCCTTCTCCCTCAGTGTGTAGCAGTTGTTTAAACCTGTTCTAGATAGTTGTATTGTCTGCCAGATCCCTGCAGCTATGTCGTGATCAAATGAAGTTGCATCACATCCTCTGTATAAAATTTCTGGTTGCTTCCTGGCTCAGACACCACCTCCTTTGCAATTTGTGTTTACTAACAATTTCCATAATGTGGCACTGAGCCAGTCGGGGTCAGGTCAGGTCCGGGGTGGTCTAGTTTTCCTTCCATAATGACCAGTGTTGTTAATGACCTCCGTTGGCCCGGAGGCAGAGAGCCCTAATTGCTACAGCAGACGGCATAGCCCCGGACTGACCCGGCTCCTCCATTACTGATGCTAGACCGCAAGAAATTACTATCACTTTAGAGCCAGCCAACTTCTTGGCTGTCCTCTTCTCTTCAATTTACTCTAAAGTACTAGTCTTTGTTTGAAGAGTTTTTGCATATTGTTCATGAACCTGCATTTGTTTCTGTGGCGTATCTTAAGCATACACAGACATAAGATCTGTGATTTGTCACCGTGCTTCCACAGACTTGATGGTTACATTAATTTATGTCTATAGAGCTAAACTCGACAGCTTCCTCCATTGCATGTCTCTTTGTAGACGCGTTTGATTTGTTTTTCTTTTTTCTTTTTTTTCCTACTGCTGTTGGAATTTAGATCAGACCCGCACTGCCTTGTAATTTTCTGCTAGAAGGTATGCAGTCTACTTGTCAAGTTTTCTCTAATACTTCCGTGACAATGATTTACTTTGATTGGTGTGATCCAGGGTAAAACTTTTGCTTTTGGAATCCAGTGAGAGTGCCTTATCTAACTAGCTCTTCAAATACCATTTAACCCTATTTTCTTTCCTGGGCTCAGATAGTGTTGGTAGCTTAAACAGAGCAAAAATTTGTTATAAGTGTGTGAATATGCAAAGTAGTTGCTTTTTTTGAGCTTTAAAGGTAACTACTGGATTTCTGCCAAATCCTTGTGGTGTTCTCGGATCAACGTTGCATTTTGTCTGGGCTGTTTTTATTTTGGTTTCACAATATTATTAGCTTAAGGATTATCTGCAAAATAACTTAATCTGTCTTTTTTCACAATGAAAAGAGTGACATAACTAAAATTAATATTTTTGCCATATGTGAAATTTCTATATATATGTTGTGCTATGTATATATTGTCATTCTGATCATTCTTCTCAGTTATTTATGCAATGAAAATACAAATTACAGCAGAATCAAGGAGTTTTGGAAATAAATTAGCTTTAGTTTTCAGTGCGTCACTTCAGTTTTATTTATGTAACACCAGATCACAACAAGAGTTTACCTCAAGGTGCTTAATATTTTAAAGTGAAACCCTACAAAAATCCCCCAGGGGGAAAAAAAAAAAAGCTTGGCCAATGAAACTGCCCTTTATGATCAGACACGTGGCAATGGTGGGACAGGACAAAACTCCCTTTTTAACAGGAAGAACTTGACATCAAGGCTAAACACAAGCAAACTAAAAATAAGTGTGTAAGTGTCTGCAGTGTATTTGGTGCCAGTTTTCAGAGTTGTTGGTCTGTAAGAAAACAGTGTTTGTGTTTAACAAATAATTGTAACCGAAGAGGAAAAAAAACGACACTTCTGCAAACATCCAGGATGGGTTTCAAGCAGCTTCAAATGGCACTGACTCATATTACCACGGTATATTTTAGAAATCAGTTTGAGAATCTGAGCACAAGTGTCTGCAACAAATCCAAAGTGAACCTGTGCTCACACTCGTGTGCTTTTGAACCTGACCAGAACAACAGACAAGACAGGAAGGGATGTAGCCTCAGGCTGGTGGTTGGTAGAGATGGTAGAAGCAGCCTCGGCCCCAGAGACTTCACTTTAGAATCAGATCAGTAATCTGACCCTGAGATGCAGACAAAGGTAATGACTTTCCTCCTTCCCCTAGCATTGATTAGGACACAGTTGTGGTGTGTGCATGTGTATGTTAGCCTGTGTATGTGTGTTGCACTCACACTGTCTGGTGGCGTCTGCTTGTCTTGATCAGCTCTCAGTCTGGTATCTGTATGGATCTAATTTCAGCCAGTGCATTTTGGTAATGGTTCTCCCCTCCCCATACACACACACACGTGCTGATTGTCTGTCTGAGCCCCCAGAAACCCACAGTGTTTGTGTAACCTGCCGCCCTGCGCCAAGCACATTTACAGTATTTTCCAATGTCTTTATGTTATCATACACAGAACTTCACTCGTGTTTTGAGAGCGTTGTTTCCACCAAGTCGGTCTGAACGGCGCATGCATCTGCTGAACGCTGTCATCGTGGTTTATGGGTAAAGTTCTGTGGAATGGGGCTGTTCTGTGTTTTATTTCGTTAGGTTCATAGGACCGCCAAATTAAGGCAACGCTGTTTATGGCAACAATGTTTTAATAATGTTTTCCTGACTGTGTTCTCCATTTCCTGTCTCAACACGAACGGAATGATTGGAACTCCGTGCTAACGGCTCAAAGGGATTGCGTTTAGGTTCTGCTCTCCCTGTTTTTGTCATGTGTTCCCTTTTCTGCTCCCTCCCATAAGTTAAAGTCTAGACTGGGTTTTAATGACAGTCGCAGCTGGTCACTTGGGCAGACCTCAATCGCAGCTGGGGGGCCCTGTTTGCCCCCTCCCCCTCTGTATTGTCCTTCCCAAATGGGGACCAACCCCCATCCTGTCTGGCCCAGAGCAGCTCCCCCAAACATCGGGGTTGTTACTGGTAACCCCACTCTGCTGTCCCCTGTATGCCACCCATCCCCCCACGCAAAAGTGCACACCCCCCACTCCAGTCTTTGTTCATGTAGGGCCAGTCCAATCCCTCCTCATGTCGCCTTAATCTCCACACAAAGGACCAGTGTAAAGACCACCAATTATGTGGATACAAGAGCAGAGTTCACTCAAACTTCACACACACGGCCTTTTCCTCAGATCCAGGTGTATTTAGGCTCGGTAATATTCCTGCAAGTCTGGCTTTGTAACACTTTGGCTCTGAATCTATTGAGATATGCAGAGCGCTGTGTAAACAACACAGCATTTGGATAAATGTTTTTTGTTTGAATTGGTTAAGTAGCAGAACTCCATATTGCCTGATGTTCATCTCGGTTTTTTGGATGTTTTTTTTGTTGTTGTTGTTTGTTTTGTTTTTTTAACCGCTACCTCGTGCCATCTTTTGCAAAGTTTTGTTTGGGGCTGTGATTTAGCAGTTAGATGAATATATTGGCGAGTGAGTGTTGGCTGAATTCTTGAGCAGTTTGTTCTTTTGGAGTGAATTTGAAGGCCATTTTTTTACTATTCTATTTTCGTGGTCTGCCTCCATGAGGATCTAACTTGGCAGATAAAGAACCTGTAAAGCAGGTTTCAAAGCTTGTACTAATGAGTTGAGTCGGCCCATATTTTGCACATTCGTGTCCCTCTTTCAGTTTTTCAGAAAGCAGAGGTGACATTTGAGTGTGTTTTAATGTTTGCTGTCCAGTTGGTATAAATTATATTTGAAAACTAAATCAATAACTGTACGTGTGCCCGTATGGTTTAGTGACACGTGTTTTTCCCTGCAGCTTGTTCATTATTAACAGGATGTGAGAGAAATGTCCTCCGCCTAATTGCTTCATCTCGGGCTTTCTGCTTATGACTTTTATTTGTTTTGTTTTGTTTTTTGTCTGTTTTTTTTTTTTTCATCATGCACATATCGATAAATATTACACAGTCACCAGTAGAACCGCTTACGGCTGGTTGACAGATTTTTATATCGCCTAAGCCTGTTTGCTGATTGCATAACTGTTATACATTGTAGTCACAGGGCGTTCAACTTACAGGATGTTTTCATTTAGATAAAAGCATTAGTCAGTAATGAAACATCAGATCATTTTATCTAAACTTGTGAATCAATCACCATCAAGTTAATAATAAATATCCTCTCATGTTTTTGCTGTGCTGAACACACATAATGTTTTTGCTTCTCAGCGTGGAAGCGGGCTACACATGGTATAGTCATGAGGTAGCCCTAAATGAAAGGGAGGACTTCCCACAAACCAAACTCTTGGTAGGCCGCAAACCATCCATGGTAGAGTTGAGAAGCAAATGTGTGTGTTTTCAGCCATGTTTGGTTTCCTTCCTGAGCTTCTGTCTGTCTGTGTGCCATCTGTCTTACCACACACAGACTCTCCAGTGATGAATGTGCCTTTTCATTTCAGATCACCGTGTTCTTGTCAGATCACTCCTGTTAGCTCATTATCGTGTATTGGTGCAATATGTTTGTCATGAAAAAAACTTTTATAGCCTTCAATTTGAGTTTTGTGAGGCGATTCGGTCTGGTTTGCAATCCTAAGTGTGGTGATGAGGCGCTTTGTCTTAAAATGTGCTGTGTGTGTATTTCCTTTTAAATGCTGCTCTTGCTTTTGAGAACGTGTTGATGAAAATGGCTCTTGTCTGGATTCACTTGGTAAAAATTTGATATGCTTTACTGAAAAGCCATAAACGGCAGACGTGAAGGAGAGATGGTCCTGGTGGAAAGAGGTGTTTCAGGTTGTCTGAATGTTGATGGAAGTAATGTGTCATCCTGCATTTAAACCTACAGCCATGACTCCTGTCATTGGTTTTATTTTGTTAAACTATTTGCCACGCATTAGCCTGATGTGGCACAGGGCTTGTTTTTCTCTTTTTATCAGGCCCAGCCTGCTTTACCTCTGTGTAATCTGCAGGAAATTCCATCTGCATGCGAACTTGAGTGAAATTTGGACACACTCAGCATTGAGTTCCTGTCACTTTCCCACTCACCTCCTCAAGAACAAGACACGCGCGCGCGCACACACACACACACTAACCAGATGTGAAATATTACTGAAACTCTGCTTCAAGTGTTCCACATTTCCAGTTACTACTCAGTGAACAAGCATAGACACATCAGCGTACACGCTACATGCAAAAAATGCTCCCACGCAGAAATAAACCTTCAAGAGTTCAGGGGAAACTACTCCTATGACACCACGCTTTGTGGTTTAGGCCACTTGGATGTTACATGCAGATGTTGCAATAAGTATATCACTCATTGAATTTTTTGTCTTTTTTTTTATTACTTTATTACTTTTTATTACTACTCTGGTAGTTGCTTAATTTGCTGGAATCTGCTGACACCTTTTGGCCGACCTCTTCGTTGGTTCAAAAGGAGAAGATCACTGAGCTCATCTGGTCAAAGAAGCTCTTTAGTATAAGACAGAGGATTAGTGGAATTTTGCCACTCTCAACGTCTTTCTTTCCTCTAGGCTAGGCATTGTCAGCTGTCCGACCAATGTTGAGCCTCTTTTTGAAGAAGAATAGGGATTGAAATTCCTCTTCTCTTTGTGTCTCCTCCTGTGTTGTTTTAGGGTATAGTGGTCTTGTCTTTGCTAATTCCACAGTGATTAGTCTCAAGTGGTCCAGCCTTTGTCTGGCCTCACCCACGGTAGTGTTGACAGTACATTTTTCATTTTGGGTTTTCCTGTGTAAAAGGAACAACCAAAAATAAAAACTGCTCCACATTCCTACAACCAACTAACCAGCCATGCCCTGCTGTGCGCTGTGGTAGGAGTAAACCTTAGAAGAAACTTAATGTGCTGGCCTTGCTCTAAATGAGAAGCATGTGTGGTATGACTCGAAATTACATTTCACTCCAAATCTAATCAGTTTTCAGTTTCTTGCTCTCTGGATTGCTCAACCAGTACTGGTTCTGTTTTAGATGTGGCAGGCACTGACCTCATTTGTTTGCGTGTATATGGACCACCATAGTTTTATTATGACAGCGGCAGGAGTTCCAGTGTGTCACCTTTTAATAGGTTCCTGCGCAGAAGTGTGCTGTGTTTAATAAAACTCTGGTCTCATTAGCTGAAACAGTGGCGGCTCTCGGTGTCGATGTGAAAAAGACGGGAGAGGAATGGAGCAGAATGCTGCATTGGGGATTTGGCAGGAGCCCTCTCCCCTTGTTGAGTTTCACTTTCTGTCCCGATGGGCAGGACTGTCTCCACCCTGCGTGTCTGGGTTCATCTGCAGTGAAGGATCTGATTTCAGGGCCGTCTGGCTGCTTCTGCTAAACACTAAGGATCTGTGTCTGCACGTCATAATATGCCCACAATTTAAAGGGACACTCATTACATTTTGTATTGAAACAGTGGTGTATGCTTGCCCCCTGCTGGGCACAATGAAGAAGTGAGCTAGAGGACTCTGTAACCTCGTGGTGATAAACTTCTTCTTTTCTTTTTCTCACTCTCTCAGCTTTACGTTGCAACTGCACAAACTGTGAGAAGACGGGCTATGAGTGCGAGACAGACGGTGCCTGCATGGCTTCAACTTATTATGTCAATGGGAAGGAGGAACACGTACGTGTCTGCATCAACCAGGACAGCCTGGTCCCCCCTGGGCAACCGTTCTACTGTTTGAGTGCTGAAGGTTTCTTCAATACTCACTGCTGCTATGTAGATTACTGCAACAGTATTGACCTGAAAGTCCCAGGTGAGACCTTATTAAATACTTTACAGCTGTTTCAGTTCAATTGTGACTGTTTATTTTTTTTTATTTATTTTTTATTTTTTAACCCATTTCTTTTGTTTTGTTTTGTCTTCTTAGTCCCAACCAAAGGGGGGGAATGGTCAACCCAAGTGAGCAACTGGGGGCCAGTGGAGCTGGTGGCAGTGATTGCAGGGCCCGTGTTCCTGCTCTGTGTGTTGCTGATGGTCGGGGTGTTCCTGTTCCAGTATCACCAGAGGGCCTACAGCCACAGACAAAGGCTGGAGGTAGAAGATCCCTCCTGTGATCATCTATACTTGGCCAAGGATAAGACGCTCCAGGACCTAATCTATGACATGTCCACGTCTGGATCAGGCTCTGGTCAGTATGCAAGAGCAGTAGCTTCCATACATCCTTAGATATATCAGTATGCCCAAATGAGTAACATTCACCATAACAGTGTGAGGATACTTATCAGGGAACTCTTGTTGATTTGTTGCCCCCTCTGCAGGTTTGCCCCTGTTTGTGCAGCGGACTGTGGCCAGGACTATTGTGCTGCAGGAAATAATAGGAAAAGGTCGCTTTGGGGAGGTGTGGCGCGGGAAGTGGAGGGGAGGCGACGTAGCAGTGAAAATCTTCTCATCCAGAGAGGAGCGCTCCTGGTTCAGAGAGGCTGAAATCTACCAGACAATCATGTTACGGCATGAAAATATCCTAGGATTTATTGCAGCAGACAACAAAGGTGAGGAAAACTGTTGGCTATATGAAGACTGGAATCGTCCACATTTGGCTTTTGTTAAAATAAAACGAACAATACAAGAAGACTGCTTTAAACAACCCTCAACAGTAAACGTTTAGGCCTTTTCAAAATAAAATGTTTTACAAGCTCGCTGCTGTTTAAGTAGAGTAGATTATTTGATTGACGTTATTCATTTGTTCCCTTTCAGACAACGGCACTTGGACTCAACTCTGGCTGGTGTCAGACTATCATGAGCATGGCTCACTTTTTGACTACCTGAATCGCTACTCTGTCACCATTGAGGGGATGATCAAATTGGCGCTATCAGCTGCCAGCGGCTTGGCACACCTACACATGGAGATCCTAGGCACTCAGGGTGGGACTTTCATGTTTGCAGAGTGGATATGTTATATGTAAAGGGCGAGCATGTTCTTGATGCAAGTGTAATGCTGTTGTGTTGGTTCTCGTGCAGGTAAACCTGGCATTGCTCACCGTGACCTCAAGTCCAAAAATATTCTGGTTAAGAAGAACGGCACATGTGCTATAGCTGACCTTGGTCTGGCTGTCCGCCATGAGTCTATCACAGACACGATCGATATTGCACCGAATCAGCGCGTGGGCACTAAGAGGTAAATGTTTCCATACTTATCAGCACTCAAGTAGATAAAGCGCACAGGTCTTCCCTGAGGCCTTAAAGAATACATCTGACAACTTTCTTTTTTTTTTTTTCTTCTAATACTTTGAATATCAGAAAGTAAAAACTTTGAAAAGATGGTTTTTAGTTTTCTGACTTTTTCATAATTCTAGTCACTCTTGGATGTAATACCCTGTTATACTCTGCACCACAGTACATCTATCTCACTCAAAGTTCTACCGTGGTCTCCCATTTCTGTGGTGCAGAGTGTAAAAGATGGCACTAGCTACAATGACCGCACAGTGGTTTGTCAAGTCCTGTTTTAAAGCCTTAAGATGTGAGTTTTCTCAATGGCTGTCTTGGTGATCTTAAACGGCATCCTCAATTATTGAGGAGGAGGAGAGCTGACTGTGAAACTGCATGCTCATTGGCCAACAACTTGGCATAATGCAAAAATTCAACATGACCAGAAACGAGTCACCGAGGGCAGAAGGCGATCAGGAAAGTGTTTACTGGGGTGAAGCGTGAGGGCTGTTTTTTCTCATATGCTGAGGACCAGAAATCTTTTTTTGCAGCCATGGGTATCGCCCCCTAGTGGGCATTACAAAGAATGAAAGTTTGAGACTTGTTGGCAGGCTGTTATCTTACTTCAGTTTCTATTAGTGGTGCTAAAGTTGTTGTTCATGTTGTGTGTGTCCACCCTCAGGTATATGGCTCCAGAAGTCCTGGACGAATCCATAAACATGAAACACTTTGACTCCTTCAAGTGTGCTGACATTTACGCACTGGGCCTGGTGTATTGGGAGATTGCGCGTCGCTGCAACACAGGAGGTAAGAGCACAATATAAATAAATATGATACAATTGGTCAAATAAACGGAAACATGAAATCTGAGACTGAAAATGCTTCTCTGTCATGTACTACAGGTATCCATGAGGAGTACCAGCTACCCTACTATGACCTTGTGCCCTCTGACCCGTCCATAGAAGAGATGAGGAAGGTGGTGTGTGACCAGAAACTGAGGCCCAATGTGCCCAATTGGTGGCAGAGCTATGAGGTATTTCGCACCATGTATATGAACAGCTGCACTAGTGGTTTCTAAAAATATGTCCAATGACAGTATATGGAACCAGTTGGGCTGTATTAGTTTGGCAGTACAAGATGTTCTGGTCTACAAGTACGAAGGTAGACTGCCAACTTCTGAGTCAGTGTTGTGGGGGAGGATTAAAATAGTTTTTATCTACTCAGCCGTCCATTGTTAAAATTTGGGGTTCATGATGTCCCTGAGCTGGCTACCAGCAAATAAAGCAAAACTCGGATAAATCGGTTCATTTTCGGATTTATTTTCACTTAAAAAAACAAAACAGAAAAACAGCTTTTTATATAAAGTGTACTATTCTTAGCAGCGGTGCCCTCAATATACAAAATAAATGAGCCAGTCCAACAGTCTGTTATTGCCTTAGTGCAAGACTCAGTAATCAACATTTAATGTCCCTGATGTAGGTGCACAGGTCTGTCTTACCTTAAACTCTGACATTTTTCTCACACACAGAGGCTGGTTTGAAAAGCACCGATCGTGACTCATTCAAATGTCTGTGGCTATAAGTCATGTTGTAACACTTTTGTCCTTTTGCTGCACAGTCACTGCGCGTGATGGGGAAGATCATGAGAGAGTGCTGGTATGCCAACGGAGCAGCCAGACTGACAGCTCTGCGCATCAAGAAGACTTTGTCTCAGCTCAGCGTGGAGGAGGATGTGAAGATGTGAGCGTACAGGCGGCAGAAAGACACTCTGGAGACGCACAACCAGACAACACTCCCATAGGAAAGAAACACTAAAGACAGAACTGCAAATGAAAACCCTGCCAGTTTTAAAGCCACACTCCAAGTTGTGACAAGGCCTACCTCACCTTTTTAGCCAAAACTACTGAGAATCAACCCTTCTCCTCCTCCTCCTGACTTTTCTCTCCCTTCCCCTGCCTCCCTTTAGCTCCTCGCGTCTCTTCCTCCTTCCCTCTGACTCCCTTCTCCATGGGCCACAACACTACAGCACTACCACTGTTAATATCATCACACTCAACCTTTCTTTTTTCATCTCCCATGGCAGGAAGTAGAACTCTTGTACAGTGAAAAGAAGCTTCTGTTTTTGATCATCTGTTTTCTTGTTTTTCCTTTTAACCTCTCTGAAATTGTCCAACATGGACTAAAGTCGTCCAGAAGAGTCGGGCATGTCGTGGGCTTCAAGTTTAGGAACGATTACACATAACTTTCCATTGTGTTGGCCATACAACATCATATTCTGTCGCTGTAAGGAGGGGAAAGAGGCTGAAGCACTGTTTTTTATGTGTGTGTGTGTGTGTGTGTGTGTGTGTGTGTGTGTGTGTGTGTGTGTGTGTGTGTGTGTGTGTGTGTGTGTGTGTGTGTGTGTGTGTGTGTGTGTGAGTGAGAGTAAGTAAAAGGTGTCTGGACTACTAGCATGTTCCCAAGACACTACAATGTCTACTGGTGTAGGCTGTAGTTCATTAGAGAAAATCAGTTATTGGACATGTGGTAATTAAGCATGAACAGCTGGATTGTGCTTTTTTCCCCTCATTTTATTCCCTCACTTGAATATTCTTCAAACACAAATTAGTTGCACTCAACTGTAGCTTCCTCATCACATGTGAGACCGGGCAGGTGTCACATAGCAGATGCGGTCCAGTCCTGGCGTTTAGTTTGAAATGTGGCAGGGATAATGTTGAATTTATTCTAATTTTTTTTTTTTTCTTGGGATGGTTTTATTTATTTGTTCATAGTTTTTACTACATAATGATGAACACTGTGAGATGAGATGTGACAAACCACAAAATTAAATGTCGTAGTTCAGTCAAAGTCTTCAGAGTCGTGGGTTATTGCATTCATTTATTTTTTAAATTTAATTTCTTCTTCTTTTTTTTTTTTTTTTTTAAAGTAAAGATGCTGTTTGAAAAATGAATGCAGCCATAACCCTCTGGCGGTGACAGGTGAAGACGTAGTACACACGGTGCAAATAAGAGGCGTATGAAAAGGCAATGAAAACAATCTTTTCTTTTTTAAATTTTTTTTTTTTTTTTTGTGTAAAAGATCATGATGGGTGTTTTTCTTCTGGCTTTAACATTAGACACTACTGATGATGGGTACATATGATTTGTATATACAACATGCATTTTGTTTTATTTTTTTCCTTTTATGCCACGAGCTCCAGTGTGACGTTGAACAGTGATTTTAATCTGATGGTACTTTCACGCGTCTGTTTGATCCGTCTATGGTTTCTGACTGTCCGAGGAAAGGATTGCGATATCTGCTGGAATTTGTATTTCACTTGCTCCTCTCATGGTAATTTGGCGGTACTACTGATCCCAGGCCATTTTGCTGCAACTTCCTTATTTGTTTTTATTTTTATTATTTTTTTAAATCTATATAAACACAACTATTGCGATTGCTTGTTGAGTTCTTTCAAGAGCCCAGTAATGCAGATCTGCTTC
Organism: Perissodus microlepis; assembly: GCF_051167445.1. NCBI lineage: Eukaryota > Metazoa > Chordata > Actinopteri > Cichliformes > Cichlidae > Perissodus > Perissodus microlepis. The sequence continues at coordinate 2,436,927 of NC_140480.1, read as the reverse complement.
TACATACGTCTTCTGGGGTGACATCTTTCTCAATGACACTGGAATACTTGTAAACCTTACTATTCTGATACTGCCACTGGCTGTTTATTCAGAAATCCAGACGATTGCTGACAGTTCGTGCACAGGGAACATATGGTTAGATGTAAAATGTAGTTGGGAGTTTTACTGTCAAAGACTGACATGCTGTAAAGAGAAACTGCACGTTTTCATTCTACGTCTGACTTTGTGAGTCTGTCTCCAGACGAGACTATGAAAGTATTACACTGACATTTGTCACCATCGGGCTCTGCACTGTTATGTCCACAAGGGCGATTAGTTAACGTTAGTTACGCCATCACTTGATCCAGAATCCATGTGTCATGTTGGTATCCATTTTTTGCATGCTGTCTCAAACACTGGGTCCTCTGCATTGAGGTAGATAAACTTAAGAGATGTTGTTTTTTTTGCTTTGTTTTTGCCCCCCCCCCCATTTCCTGTGTGCTTTTTGTTGTTGTTTTTTATTTTTTTGTTTTTTTTTCCTGTTTGTGTCGTTGGTTGTGTACCCCAGAAATGTTGCTGCTACTGTTAACATGGGTAGAAGTTCAGCGGGCAGAGGGAAGTGAATAAAAGAGAAGGGAGGGGAAGTGGGCGACTGCTGTCAGTTGAACCAAAATTGTCAAAACACTCCTGTCCATGTTTGGTTTGTTGCCATGGGTATATGACCATCAGACATCCTGTTCATAGGTAATAAAAAATAATATTGTGCAGATCTTTTCAGAATTAGTTCAAAGGTGTACATAGATGATATACAATAAAATCCTCTTTTTCTTATCTGTGACTCTGGCCAGTGCTCATTTAAGATGTTCGGTTTTCTCTTGTTTTTGTTTTTGTTTTCTTCATAAAGAAGATAATATTTTAAAATATGGCTTGTGACTAAAGACAAAATACACTAATGGGGAATTATAAATTACAATATAACTATATTTACATACAAATAGTTAGGTGCACTACAATGACTGGTAACATCTCAGGTTCTTATAGGAAACAATTACAGTGGAAGTACATTTAAGTAGTGCTTAAGTAATAAGTACTGCATGGAGTAAATAATTGTAAGTAGTATTTTAATTACCTGGTAGTTTTACAGAAAAGCAATATTTACCCATCTTACATTATAAATTTGTTGTATTGTTTGGGGGTGGGGGGCATATTATGGAGTGACTTGCATTTTCCCCCCACAGCCATAAAAAGCTGATTGTCGTCACCCTGCCAGACGGGCAGGTGAAGTGGACACCCGTGAACGCTAAAACTCCAGAACGAAGCGACATAGCAGTTTCACGTCTATATCATCAGTTTCTCTACTGAAAATCTGGTTTGAACATCGGTGACTTTGACCTCAAGGTCAGAGGTCAAGTTCTCTGAAAATCTTGTGAATGCGATAGCTTGAGTAGGAAGTCACCTATGATTTCGAAATTGACACCACAGGTGGACCTATTAAAAATCTCAGAGTTCAAAGTTCAAATCTCATTGACCTCGATCTCAAGATCAAGGGTCAGAGGTCAACTTTTTTTGAAAAGCTTGTGACTGTGATAACTTGTGAACAATGCGACGTAGGATTTATTTTTTTTAAATGGTACCATAGTTATAGGTCTATCTAGCAGGAGGCTGAGGGGTGCCGCTGGCCCCTGCCAGTGTTTTTACCTCAGTCATTATGTTGATGTGCATGTTGGATTTTCTATTATTAATTTTTTTTACTCTTAGGTTTTTACAAAGAAATAATTATACTTGACTTGCTACCCCCTTTATTGTAGTGTACCTAGCTGTTAAGTATGTGCATGTAAATATAATTTAATACCACTACGCCCTCAGTCATACAGCATTACCAAAAATTACATATCTACATTTGCTAGTTCATTAAGACTTTGTGACATACATCCATACATGGCAGGTGTTTTACCAAATTCTGACCCTTCAATCCCTAATGTTGCTGAAATGATGGCTTATCAGACTCGGCAATGATTTTCCAGTTTTGCTGATTCTAGCTTCGGTTTCCTTTCCTTAGCTGACCACCCAGTGTGGTCTGCTGCTGCTGTAGCCCATCTGCTGTGCTTTCAGAGATGCTCTTCTGCACATACTGGTTCCAGGAACCCGGTTATTTAATTCACTCTTTCAATCCTACCAGCTAAAAGCACACAGCTCACAGACCTTATCTGCTGACAAGGACAATGGCACAACTTGTTTACTTTCTGTTGGCCTGTATGCGAATATAATTGAGATTTTTAAGCAATAAAACATGTTTATTTTAGAGGTTTTTGTTTGGAACTTCAAATCTAAAATCACACTACTCTACAAATGACCAATTTAAGAATTATAACCATGATGGGAGTGCTCTTACTCTGCTTTTTGGCATCATCCTATGGTTTGCACGAGTGCCATGTGAAAGCTCTGTTTTCCCAGAATAATTTAGTGGATTTTCTTGGTTCATGTATAGAATAGTAAGGCATCCCTTTTCTGACCAGTAGGACCACCACGAGTAAAAACGGTTCATATAACCATCGGTTGACTAAGTATCAAGCTTTGTGGTCATGTGCTGACAATAGAAAATGAGCACGTATTTAAAATGCATTTTATTTTTCCTTTACAAGAAACAAAAGCAGACAAAGAAATAAGATGAAGGGGAAAGGAAGTGGAAAACCAGTATATAAAGAGATGCAACCTCTGGCGTCCTGAAAAAAATATGTACAATTCAAAATAATATCCATATAAAACATGCCACATACAATAAAAATGATCATTATATTTATTCATATTCCCTAAAAGTATCTCTGCTGTACAGATGCAACATCTTTTTTTGTATTTTAAAGTACGTGAGGTTAAAAAGAAAAAACAAAATCAAATTATGAGCAACCTTTATTAAATTATAAGATATGCAGAGAACTTAAATTAAGTTTCAGAGAAGTTAAAAATTATTCAGGCGGAAATCCAGTGAGCGGCATAATGTCTCGTGTTCTTCCCTTGGAATAGAAACATACCAAAAAATATAGATATATATGTATATATATATATATCACTGCTTCGGATACTTGATCAATATCTACCACTTCAGAGAAAGTTTCTGTTATACTACGAGAGTGCAATTCATTACCAGGTTAAGTATGGGATTAACTTTGATTATTACATCATAACATACATCAGGCCAAGTAACCATTTCACAATGTTAACCAACACATTCACTTCTATAGGGAAGATATTAAAGGAAAAAAAAGAAAAAGCAAAACACTAACAATATTCTAGGGAATTCAAGATTTGTCCATTCAAGACTATATGAATCCAATTTTGACCGATTAAAGGGGGAGGTTTTGGTAAATCAACAAGCAGTAGCATAAATAAAAAGAAAAAAAATAAACATGAACAATATTACATAAATACAAATGCTATGCACCATTGTACTGCTTTATGCAAGAAGTGATTTTTCCATGTCTAATTAACGACTCTCTGCGTGAATCCAAACAGCCTCGTTATCACGTCGGCTTCTCGTCGTGTCCGAATAGAGAATCCCGGACATTTTCCTCACATCTATTTTTAACAAACTCACCTGAAAGCTTATAGCAAAAAACACTAATAGAAAAAACAAGTAAATGCAAAACACTCTGGTTCATATACATAAAGATATTAGTTTGCCATTTTACATATATTTATATTTATGTACAGCTTTATCTTTGTTAAAATGATATCCAGTGGTTGATTTTTTTTTTCCAATTTTATTTTTCTACACTTTTGACTTTGATTACAAAGGGGCTGGATAAAGAGCTGTTGTCCCCCCCTCCCTCAATGCATATAGTATATTTACAGTTTTTACAACTTTGCATTTTTAAAATCATGTGAGGTCTTAGGTTAAGGGAAGGAGGAACCAAAGTAGTATGGGAAGGTGGAGTTTTAGTAAAGCTCCCTTTAAAGACTTTTTTTTCTCATTATTCTTACACAGAAATGAAAACAAATGCCCTTTTTTCCAATAAGTCTTTCCCTGCCATCAGTTCAGCCTCGAGGAGACAGTACCAGCACTAGAAAAAGCACACTACAGGGGAAGTAGAAACACTGCAGGCTGTACTCAGGCAGAGGAAGACTTACTACAGTAAAAGTTTAACAACAGTCCATTAAATAATACAGAGAGAGGAAGAGGCATGATTAAAGTTTAAGGTTGACTTGTTGGGGAGTAAAAAACAAACAAAAAAAGAATTAAAGAGAAAAAAAAAAAAAAAAAAGCACTGAATGGGGACAGTAGTCATGCATCTGCTGGCTCCTTTTTTTCCCAAACAAGTGGAACTTTCAGGTGTGAAACAACCAGCTAATGGGTACTTGGTTAATTTTGGACCTGCGTGATCCTTGAGCCATTCACTCAAACTCTTACTGTCTTAAGCAACTCAGAAAAAATAAATGCGGATGTTATTGTGCTTTCACACAGCTAATAGCAGGATTTTGTTTTTAGATGCATAAATAAGAACACAAAAGCAAAAAGCTACATCAATATCCAGGATGATTTGGTGGCATACAGAACACCCACTAAGCTTCTGATTGTGACTTTAATGCAATATCTTATCAAAACTGTCATATAGTTCATCTGTATAAATAATTCATGAATAATAATTATGTTGGCTCATTATTGTAAATCATCATCAGCATAGAGTAGATAGAGCAAACCTGCTGCTTAAGATTCCCTGCTTGTCCGAGAAGGCTAAGCCCATAAAAACAACCCTCCCACCCCCAAAAATCACCATCGCGCCCCCTCCCCAACCCCCCGGAGTATTTCCACAGTAGCAGTTAACAGTTTTTATACAAAGCAGTCACTTCTCGCTAAATCAGTGAGGTAGACTGGGTCCAACTAACCCACCATGGGACTCCACACAGTCAGAACATCTGGTGCGACTGAAGCCACAGATCAATAGTATCTTACATTTTTTATATTAACTTACTTTTTTCTCCTCTTTTCTTTTTCCTCTCTCCATCGATCACATGTAGTTCTCACACAGAGCCACATCAAGATTGTCTAGCTAGCCAATATCCATGTTGTCGTTATGAGTCATTGATGGGAAAGTGCCTTGTCTGGGAGGTAAGGGGGGGAGGTGTGGTCAGACGGGACAGGAAATAGGTCCGACTTAAAACATTAAAAAAAAAGTGTCCTTAGTTCATTCTTAACATTTTTAATGGCTTTTTTTTTGTCGAAGCTCCAGATGAGCTCTGTACTACGAGTACTGATATCAGAGGGTCAGAATGTTTTGGTAGATGGTGAGGATCATTTTCCAGCCACTGTAAGCTTATTGAGACCAGAATAGTTGGGAGGGTTTGAAGTGGGGGATGGGGAAGAGGAGGGATTTGGCTGAGGAAAGGGTGATTCAACTACTCCAAACACGAAAGTTAGTCCCACCATCAAGCTTCTGCTGATGAACGGTGGTCGGCTGCTTTTATTGATTAATGCTCTTCAAACCTTTGGCTACAGGTAACACTTTAGTCTTTTAATAGCGGAGGCCAGCCTTCCTCCATATCTTTATGAACAGCTTATGCACTGGCGATGTAGGATTTTCATAGGCTTTGGCGCAGGAGTGTTCTGGTACCAGCGAGAGGGAATTTTCCATCTTTCTGCTTTCTGGTTAGTTCATCCATTTTCGGCAATTCCAGGCTCCGCAGTGGCAAGGGATCTTGTGCTGATCGTCCTCAAAATCAAACTGGTAGTCGTACGTCAGCTGGAATTAAGAGAGAGACAGTTAAAGGCTGCAGATATAGTAGTAGTACAATGAAGGCTGTTTATTTATCACACCGCACCTCCTCTCCTTTAGGAATCCTTCGGCTGGAGATGATGATAATCTTGTCTTCTTTGTCAAACGTTACAACCTCAGCAACACAGTTGGGCGCACAGGAATGGTTGACATAGCTGGTGAGGAGAAGGGAAATGGGGGGGAAATCAAATCAATTTGGAGGAAGAAAAAAAACATAAAATAAGGGTTTAAAACAAGGCAGCCATGCACAAACAAACACTTACCGGGCTGGGCCACCTGTTAAAGTTGCATCGATCACTTGCTCGTTGTTGATACGGAACATGTAGATCCCTCGGTTCTACGGCAAAAGAGCAAGAGGGAAAAAAAGAAAAAAAGGTCAGACGTGTCCTACAGCTGTAGAAAGTTGAGCGGCACAGCAAACAAAGTTTCTGTACCACCCATTCTCCATCAACTGTTTACATTTGAGTACCTGCGCTTCATAGATCTTCTCCCGGCGATTGGCCACCTCGTTGCGTATGACAGTACCAATGTACTCAATAACCATCGTATGCTTCTCCAAATCCTTCGCAGCGTACAGCCCCAGGCCCTGAATGCGGGAACGTGCCAAGTACACGTTGTTCTTCCACTCAGTCTTCAAGCGCCGATACTGGGAGGATTTGGAGTGGACAAACTGCTTGCTGTATGGTGTGTTGAGCTCTCCAGTGAAGGTACTCTGGTAGGCCTTGGACACACTGGTGCTGTTAAGAGTGTGAGGCCTAAAAAGAAAGCAAAATGAAAGTCTGAATGCTTTGAATTTTACAGGTTTGAAGTTGTTTTGAAGCAAGTTACTTGTATTACATAGATGTTAAAAGCGTTTCATTTTTTGTATATTACCTCACCAGTCAACATATTCTGTCTGGAATTTGCCAATATTGGCTAACTCCGCAAAAATGTTAACATTTAGTCAACAAGCCTCTTCAACGTGATTCACATGGCTGTACAGATTAACAGATATGTCAGAACGTGTTGAGTGTGCAGCTTCTCGCTAAAAATAATGCTTTACCTCTTGCAGTGTGTGGGGACCTTGGGCTCTGAGCGAGCACAGCCAGTGGGATTAATCATGAGTGGGAGCTCCATCAGAGGGTGCCGGCCGTATCTAAATTGGTAATTCTGGCAGTTCTCCACTCCGGGCAACTAAAACACGACAAGTCAACAGTCAATGATCATCATAATGGACTTATAATGGCTATAAAGCTTATCATTTCTGGTCACATTGAGTTCAGTTTTTGTTGAAGTCTGTAATGCTCTGTTTTATTACAGTCTGAAACAGTTATCCAACCACAGATTAAATCAGTGAACATGGGAGATAAAGGCAAAATAAAAAGGGACAGAAAGTGCTCGGGACTCTTACCGACTCAGTGATTCTCATGACAGCGTGAATTGTAAGGCCATACATCTCCTCCCCTTTGATGTGTTCAGTGAACAGTTTCAACATGGATGATTCCTCACGAAGTTTAGCCACCTGCTGAACAACCCGGTCCCAGATCCCTAAAGACAAAAACAGCAAATTCAACTCTGTTCTTTAAGGTTAAGAAACATAACAAAGGGAGAATAGAGCACAAAAATCAGAAAGCACTTTTGTTTTACCTTCTGGAGTAGGGTCACGGTACTGTAAATCCTCCATCCCATGCTCCAGAACACGCACTTCAAACAGGGGGCGGCCATCATCTTCACTGATGCGGCAGCGGTAGCGGCATCGCTTGTTGGGTACGCGTGTGCTCCAGTAGATGCGTGTGGCCTCGTAGCCAACGGGGAAGATTGCAGTAGCTGAGTGGAAGTTGGCCATCTGGGAGGGCAGCAACTGGCCAATAGCGTGAAAGATGAGACTTCCGACACGGAACAGGTGGATACGGTCTCCTCGCTGCAAGATGCTGGCTATCTGTTTCACCTCGTCACGCTCGATGTAGACGCGGCGTAGGACCGCAAATGTGCTGAGTTCATCGTCACTGGGCCCCTTCAGTTTATGCTGGGTGCACAACATGGTCTTATCCTTAAAGAACATGCAGCGTGCCCGGATGGCACAGGCAAAGTGGTAGACATTCGGGCAGCGCAGTCTGTTGCAGCTGTTTGTGGCACCAGTTTTCTGGCAGTACGCACAAAGAGTCCGCAATCCGCGACGCAGGGCTACTTCCACGTTGATTAGGGCGCCCCCCTGTGTCTCGTACACCTCTGTGGACCACAGAGCGCAATTTAAGTGCACCCATAGGTCCACATCAATATTAAGCAAACGAGCGGGCCCATCTGTGGCACCATCGCCTTCCTCGTGGCAGAAGCAGCACTTGCGCTTATCCCGAGGCAGCCTTTCTGGTCGAAGAGTAATGCGCAGCCGTTCCATCAGTTCAGACACCTCACGGCTGTTTTCTTTCTTAGAGCCACCTTTCCGAATCGAGATAACAATCTGAAGACGCTTCCAGCGAATCCCCTTCCATTTCTTCAGTTTTGGATGCACCACCTCCTCATCAGGTGAGAGAGGCCTGCGTTGCTTGACAGCTTTAGGGGAAGACTCCATGGGGGTGGGAGAATCTTTAGGAGGTTGAGCTGGATCAGTGACCAAATCCTCTACCTCCTCCTCCTTGACAACAGCGCTCAGATGATCTTCAGGAGGAGCAGCAGGATCAGAAACTGCAGAGGTAGCTGCTGCGTCTGCGCAAGACTCTGGAGCAGCAACTTCAGGCTCTGTGACTTCAGTTGATTGAGCAGCATCAAGAGGAGGCTTAACATGCTGTTCAGGCTCAGCTGTTGTTTGGACATTGGTCGGACTGGAGGGAGACGGTGATGAGGAAGTTGATTTTTTGGAAGGTTCAGCGTCACTAGTTGTAACTGGCAGAGATGGAGGAGGATGAGGAGGAGACGGTGATGGGGGTGGAGACTCCTCCACTGGTATAATAGGAAGGTGGCGCACATCCAAATCATTTACATTGGTTGTATAGCAGTGCTGAACCGGTTTTTCTTCAGTCTCTGCAAATTCCTGAGAGCAAAATGCACGCAGGAGATGTAACGCTTTCAACACATGTAATAAAAAAGATTAAATGAGGCAATAGGAGACCTTTAGGGACCAACCTGTTTAATAAGTGCCAGAATGTCAACTTGTTTCTTCAGTGTACAGCCAGGTAGAGACACATCAAATTGCCTTAGCCACTCATCCTGACTAGGTGAAGCACCATCCTTTGTACACAGAACCCCTGTAAAACATAACATGGATAGATGGTATAGTCACTCTGCCACAATTTGTTTTAAAAACAAAAAAACCCAAAAACATTTAAACACCAAATTTGCTCAACTAACGTGCTTAAACTACAATCATGAGATGGGATTAATGAAAGACTAAATATTTACATTAGCAAATAATATGACAAGTCACTTTGAGGCAGAATTTTGAATGTCTTGACAGACTCGCACCCTTTAGGAACTCACTCCACCAAAAAAAAGAAAATAATAAAAAAAAGACATCAGCAGAAATCTAAAAAAGCTAAACCGTCAATTTATTTATTTTAGTGTGTACCTGATTGGCCAGGTCCTTTCCCAGGCCCATCTCCTCCTGACATTTCAGGGTTTTGGGGAGGGATAGTGACCTCATAAGTACCTGGCATTCTAATGTTAAGAAGCTGGGCCATGGCCATCATCACGTGATTTAGTTTCTGGAAAATATTAGTAGAAGTTTAGATTGCATCAATAGTTTCGGACATAAAAGCTTTTAAAGACGATATAAGATTATGATGGCTTAGTACCTTGGCTGCAGCAGATGACAACGTGAACGTTACAGACACCTCGTTGCTTTTGCTCTTATCCCAGTGGTTGGATGTTGAATCTACCTTGCCGTCAGGAGCTTCGAATTGTTTATTTTCTGTGAATGCTGTAAGCAAATGTGTAAATTCAACATTTGTCTGCATTTCAAGACGCAAACAGATTTAATATTTAAAATAAATAAATAAATTAAAAATGAGACAATCGTATAAATTCCAAGCAGGTTTCCCCATGACCTATGTATCCATGCAACCATATAAAACAAACTAACTTAGAATTTAATTCCCCATACAGAGCAGCAGCACTGCTACCTCAGCAGACCGTAGGATGTGACATGCTGAGTAGAATACCTGGGATGGCAGTGCGAGGTATGAGGGGTATGATAGGGGATATTGCCCTGTCTGTCTCCTCCTCTTTAGGCTCCCGCAGATGAGGAAAACGTGGAGTTTCATCTCCTACATTACTCTCAGGGGATGATGCTGGAATTATGCTTTCTGGAGCATCCTCATCGTCACTTTCCATCCTGTTAAAAGATATTTCACACATTTATAGCCTCTTTATGAAAATATCTATGCTATGGACTGATAACTATGCACAGTTGTCCTTGTGTACCTGATATCCTCATTCTGGTTATGTGGTGGTGTGGGGAGAGCTGCTAGAATATCTACACTCTTTACCTCCTCTTTCACAGAATCTGAAGGAGGAAAAAAAATGCAGCATTATAATACATTGCATTTAGAATGCAATTACTGCATAACTGTGGATTAATAATTAACAATAAATGTACCCATCGGCTCTTCAGCAGGCTCTCTGTTTTTCTGTCTCTCAGCCAGTTCCTCCCCAGCTGTTACGCCATTGAGCAGTTTGTGCTGTACTGATGGTGGAGGAGTAGGTGGCAAGGAAGATGGGGGTGTTGGGGGGTTGCTGAGGTTGCTCTGTGAATGCACAAACAATATGTTCTTGAAGACTTTGCTCTGAAATTACCATTATGCCTTATTCAAAATGTTGGTGGTGCACTGGCAGCTTAGTTTTACCTTAGTGAGTAACTGAGAGTAGTAGTCTGGGATATTGTCTAACACTGCATTTCCAAATGAGCCTTTTAGCTGGGCTTTTCCATTGGCTGGACTGCTTCCAAAAGGTGCAAAAAGATCCACACTGGCAGTGATTGACGGCTCCATCAAGGGCAGCAGAGAGAGGCCCTACAGAGTAAAAATCCATTAGAAAAAGAAAAAGAATCCATCTTCAGATCATCAGTGGCAAAATATCATTAGGGGGGAAATGTATTTTGACATTATTGTACCTGTTTGAGTTGTTTTAACAAGGCTTCAGCACTTTTTCCAACTTCTTCCTTCTTGTTTTTCTTCCGTGCATTAGGCCCTCGATCTCCAGCTGCCTTATTAGTGCGCTTTGGCTTTTGCACAGGAGGCCTTTTTGTTATCGATTGCAGATCCTGTAAAAGGTCAAGAAAATAAAACTGAGATTTTTCCCAAATATAACATCAGGGTAAAGAGTCTTGATGCATGCTCAATCATCCAGGTAAGTAAATCCCAAAAGGTTGAGTGACGAAACATTTCTCCCATTGAAAACGCTACGTCCAGATAAACAGAATCAACCTTTTGGGATCAGGCTAAAGAGAATGAATACACTTTAGGAAAACATACCTCCATGTTTCGTGGAGTCCCTTGAAGCTTTTGCTCAAGCATTGCCAGTTTGCTGTTGATGTGACCATTGATCTCACTGTGGATGCCTTCACAAGGCCTCTGAGCACCAAGCTGAATATTCTTAGTTCTTAGGAGTTTCTGCAGCAACTGCTGTCCAGTCTCAGATCTAGGGCTTTGAGTCACAGCAGCACTTCCAGCATTAATAAAGGTAGTGTTGTTCCCAGCGTTAACCATCTCCCCGGTTGCTTCATGCTTTATAGTCCCAGTAGGAGCTTCAGCTGCACTGTCACACTGGACCTCCCTTGGTTCCTGTTTAATATTCTGTATTGTCATTTTGCATAGCTCCTCTTGTTTGTCTTCTGTACCCTGCTGCAACTGACGCTGAGCATTTGTACCTCTCTGTGGCCCATTGGAAGTCACTGAAGCAGCCAGACCACTGCCTGGTGACTGAGTGTCTGCTTTAGGTCCTGGACAATCAAGTGGACTCTTAGCCCCAGGTGACCTGAGTGGAGAAGCCTTGACTTGGCTGTAGGGACTGCCCCTCCCAGCCCTGCTGTCAGCTATAGAAGGTGAGGAGACATGAGATGAATGGGGTGAGACTGGGTGGACTGGGCTCATGCCAAAGGGAGTTCTTGGAGAATATGCATGCGATGGAGAGCCCTGCACACGGCCTGCCATTAGTGCTTGCTGTTGGTTCTGGGTGGGAGTGGGTGGACGAATCCCCATAGCTTGATTAAAAGTGTGCCGTTGAGAATCCCCAGGGGAGTTGGCTAATGGCTGACGTGGAGATGCTGGCCTCACCATTGGGCCCTGGTCCATTGGGGAATGTGGCACCTGTCCTCTCATATGTTGCTGCATCATCTCTCCCACTTGGAGCTGCTGCCCAGAGACCATCATTCCTTGCTGTATCTGAGGAGCAACACCAGGTTGTTGGCCTGGCATACCTGGCTGGTGTTGATTTCCCACTGCTCCTGGATTCCCCATGACTCCATGTGACATTTGATGGCCTTCCATCCCCATCATTTGCTGTCCCATCTGTGGGAGCTGAGGCCTCAACTGATGTTGTTGGCCCTGACCTATTGGCATCCGCAGCATTTGTCCTTGTTGTCTTTGTGCAATCATGGCTTGGATGTGCTGTATTTGTTGGTTGGGGGGGAGATTGCGGAGCTGAGGATTCTGAGCAATAATGGCCTGGATGTTGATAGGGGTGCGGATCTGTCCAGGAGGAACACCAGGTCTCTGTCCCATCATTCCTTGCTGCTGAGCTCTCATCATACCCATTAAAACCTGCTGTTTCTGCTGTTGGGCCATGATGGCCTGCTGTTGTGAACTAAGACCCATCATAGCAGGTTGTTGCTGCCCTGGATGGTTGTGTCCTGTGATCTGCTGCGGCATGGTGGGGTCCTGTGGCTGCTGTGTGGCATTTTGAAGAGTTTGCTGTTGATGATGTAAGAAATCAGATGTTTTTCCTTCCTCTTTAATAGTCATCAAACTGGGCTTGTCAGTGGTGAGGGAACTTTGCCTCTGGACAGTGAGTGGAAGTTGTTGCTGCATACCAGTTTGCTGGTTCCCGACCAAACCCGACTGTTTCTCATGTACAGACTGGGGATTTGATTGTTGCTGCTGGCCTACATAAACCTGATTCTGGTGCTGCTGCTGTAGCTGCTGTCGTCCCAGGTCAGTTTGATGATCATTTGCAGAGCCTAGTTGGATCTGGTTGGGAGTAGAGGGTCCGCTCTGCTGTGGTGGGGTTCTTGAATCAGGGCTGAGGATACCACCTTCTTTGGGTCCTGAGTTTTGGCTCTCTGTAGATCCCTGGGGCTGGGGTGTGTTACTTCCTGCTGAAGGAGAGGAACCCATTTGTGGGGTAGAGGGTTGGGAAAGACCTTGCTCTTGGCCAGACTGGTTGATCAACTGTGCTGGTTGTCTTTGTTGTGTCATTTGCTGCTGCTGAAGGTGGGCTAAATTTTTTGTAATATTTTGCTGAGATGCAAGCATGCGTTGGGCCAGAATGTTCTGTTGTTGAGGAGTCAACTGGGCATGGGGCCCCCTCAGGCCAGGGTGACCTTGAGCACCAACCATACCCTGCTGTCCCATCATCAGCTGAGGCCTCTGCTGCTGTGACAATGCAACTTGTTGGTTACCAATTATTCCTGCCTGAGTTGATACCATGCCTTGAGAATGGTTAATAGGCTGGCCGCCCACAAGATTCTGTGATGGAGCCACAGTCTGGCCTCCAACCATTCCTTGTGCAACCTGGACCATGTTCTGCTGATTAGCCTGATTAGCTAGCATACCCTGCTGAGTGTTCACCTGTTGTTGTGCCATAAGTTGGTGCCCCATCATACCAGCCTGCGACTGATTGATTAAACTAGACTGTTGATTTGGGAGTGACACTGGTTGTTGGCCCATCAGCTGCTGTTGCTGGAACTTTGCCATCTGCATCCTATGCTGAAGTTGTCTTTCTTGAAGAAGCCTAGGGTCTGCACCTTGCACCCCAGGCCCCTGAGGAAAAAATCCTCCTGAAGGCCCAGGAGGACCTGGGACCCTGGCACCACTGGCTCCAAGAGCCCCAGAAAGCTGTGGCTGGGCTCCTCCAATAAAGGGCTGACCTTGGGGCATTCTGACAGGCATCCCACCTTGGGGTACCATGCCAGGATGTTGCCCCATTACTGGTGCCCCCTGCTGACCCATCATCATCTGACCAGGCATTTTGGGAAACATGTGAGAGGGCCCCCCCTGTGCAGAATGACCTTGGGTTATAATACCAGAGCCTTGCTGCTGTTGTTGCTGCTGCTGCTGCTGTTGATGCTGCTGCTGTTGTTGATGCTGCTGCTGTTGTTGTTGATGCTGCTGCTGCTTGCTTCTGTACTCTGCAATTAGATTTGTGTGCTCCTTCTGTTGCTTGCGCACCTAAAACAGAATATTTATGAGGACATCTGTATATCATGTATATTTGTATATCAAATGTGCCAGAAGCCTTTTTTGTGCAATGCAAAAATTGTTTTCAGAACATTGAACATCTACACACCTGGTCAAGCTGCTTCTGAATTTTACTCTGCTCTTCTGTGACCAACTTAAGTTTCTCTGCATCTGCCTCAGCAAACTCCCTGCCAGCCTTCTTAGCAGTGCGTTGCTTCGCACACAGTGCTTTGCGTGATTTGCGATGAACTCCTATCTGTTCTTCCAAAAATTTCAGTTGCATTTGGAGTAACTGCTGGGTATGAAGAAGCCATTCTTCGTATTGGTGCTGTTCAGCATCATCTATAGAAAAGAAATCACAAACCACCCTTAGCTATCCACAAATGTATGGAGACTGCAATAAAAAAAAAAAATGACTCAATTCAGCTCAAAAGGCAGTATTGGTCAAACATACTGATTATTCCTTGCACAAACTGAGGAGGGTTAGGCCTTGACTGGGGTGGATCACTTGTCTCTCCCTCCTAAACAGAAAAACGTGGCATTTAAATGATTCAGCTATCATCAGTTTTACAAATTAAATCATCGATCACTTTTTAAAAATAAACCAACATACCTTTGCAGGTCCAGATGCAAGTTGATTTGGATCTGTGGCTGGGGCAGAAGCCAGCCTCTGAGCAAGCAGAGAAACTTGTTGCCTGAAGAGAAAGCAAAACAGTGCTGAGCGACATCCACTTAAAAATATTTAACATGGGCCTCAGCAAACAGCTGTGCTAATGGTACAGTTGATCGTCTAATCGCAGTCTTTAACACTGAAGTCACCATTGCAGGCATGTCTCTGGCACATAGCTACTGCAAATAAGTGGTTGCTGAGCAGTTAACCTTGTGAACAGTGGTGTTAGGGATGCTACTTTTATGTTGAACAGCTTACAAGAGCTGGAACCAACAACAAAAACTAGATCTGAAGATAATCACAATCAACACATGCTCTGCTTTCTAGCAGCAGTTTAACAATGGCAAAAACATATCCATGTCATTTATTAAACAAAAAACACAAAAAACAAACACATTATTAGAAATACCTGTTAATGCCAGTGGGAACAACCATTGGATCCTGTGCCAACACTCTCTTAATACCCTGAAGGGCAACCATCTTTGCCTTGGCAATGGGATCCATAATGTTATCTGTAGCAAATTTGTCCAAATCTGCAATAATAGGCGAAATTAGTGGAAGTATGGAAAAACAAAAGAAAAAAGAAGAAGTTGTGACCGTGACAAGACATGAAGCTTACCTTTATCTGGGAAGAAGCTGTTGGTCAGAGTTGACTGTTTTACTGCTGGCTGCTGTTGTGATTGATGGCCAAGTCCTGGCTGGATCACTGGCTGGATCCCAGGCTGGATCCCAGGCTGGATCCCAGGCTGGATCCCAGGCTGCATCCCTGGCTGCATCCCAGGCTGCATCCCAGGCTGCATCCCAGGCTGCATCCCTGGCTGCATCCCAGGCTGCATCCCAGGCTGCATCCCAGGCTGCATCCCAGGCTGCATCCCTGGCTGCATCCCTGGCTGCATCCCTGGCTGCATCCCTGGCTGCATCCCTGGCTGCATCCCTGGCTGCATCCCTGGCTGCCCCCCAGGCTGCATCCCTGGCTGCCCCGTCCTCATCATGGTTTGCTGCTGGGCCATCATGTGAGTTGGCGGTACCATACCAGGTCCCATAAGCCTTTGCTGCTGCAACATGTGTGAAGCACGCGGTACCATCCCTGGCTGATTCATCATACCTTGGGGTGGTGGACGATGGTGGTGTGGTAACATTATTTGCCCAGATGAATGTTGATTCGGATGTGGATTTGGAATGCCTGAAAACTGTTGTGGTATGCCTCCTTGTTGAAGAGAACTGAGCTGTTGCTGTTTCTGTTGTTCTTTCTTTTCATGCTCCAGGAGATCTTGTATTAGAAGAGGCAGTTCACCATCTAATGAGCTCTCTACCTTTGCCAGATCTACAGCAGGAGAGTGCTGCTCCCCTACGTCAGGTAGTCCTAAGGGATCATCACCCATATCTCCATGTGGAGGAGCTGGAGGAAAAGGCAATGGATTACCTTGGCCTGGCAAGGGATATGGAAGTCCCCCTAATCGAACAGAACTGAGTGAGGCAGACTGGCTCTCACTTCGTGGAGTCTTTGTTGTTGGTGCGGTCACACCATGAGGCATGGATACCGCTTCTCCCATTTCAGCTTTCACCACAGTCTGTCCCGTTTGCAGCTGAGGCGTCAAACCTCTGTTCTCTATTTTAACTTTAGAGGCATCAGCAGTTTGTGAAGAGCGTGTTAGTTGAGCAGCAGACTCTAGTGCAGTAGAAGGGACTTTTGTCAGAGCCTTCTGCTCTGGCTCCACCTTGGCTTTGTCTTCCACTTTAACATGTGCAGAACCAGACGACGCTGAAGGACCCTCACTTTCAGCTTCTACCAGCCGCAGCTGGTCTGAGAAGACATCTTTAGGGTCTCCTTGGTTCAGTTCAGGATCAGTGTAAGCCAGCAGGTCAAACTCATCACTGTTGAGTAAGTCATCAAGATGTGGATCATTGGTTTCGAGGTTGTCCAGGTTGCCCAAGTCATCATCTCCTTTGTCAGGGTCCAGGTCAAGAGCCAAATCATCCTCATCTTCTACTCCTCCATCTCCTGGAGCATCGCCTAGCCCATCAAGATCAGGTTCTGGCAGTTCTTCTGCATTTTCTACAGCTGCAGGCTGGGGCTCTGTGACTATACCTGGTTGTGAAAGTCGATGCTGCTCAGTACTGGGAGTGTTTTGGGCCGAAGTAGCATTTTGAGGTTGCATGTGGGACTGCTGAGGCAGTAAAACTGACAGTCCACCCTGTTGTAACCCCTCTGTCTGAATCCCACCAACTTGAGCTATAGGAAGTTGCTGAACATAAGGTGTTGACATCTCTTGCTCTGGGACAAAGAGACGTGGCCTGGGCTGGGGTCCACGGGGTATAAATTGGTGTCGCAGGGGTGGCCTTTGCGAATTATGTCTCAACTCAATGAACTGTGGTGGCGGACCTTGACTCATTGGCTGCATGGATTCACCTCCGTGCCCTGGCATTATGGCATGAGTATTACCCATGCCTTCCATACCTTGGATATTGACAGCAGGGTTAAGATTGTGCCTTATGCCCACAGCTTCTATGCCAGGCTGAGGGAACCTCCTTGGAGCCTGGCCCTGCCACTGAGGAGGGAATGGTGGACGGGTAAACATACCCTGTGGTCTGGAAGATCCTGGCAGCCTGAAGAAAGACAAAAATATTTTTTTTTCCCCCCCCAAAAACAACGAAAGGGAGTTGGACTAATTTAAGACGCCAATTGTATCTTCAGGGCCAAAAGATTTATGCCTGTATTTGGTTTATTCAATCCAAGTACCTCATTATTTAAATGCTTACCTAACTGGATCAACGACGGCAGGGTTTCCTGTATGTGGTGGGCGAATGAGCTTATCATCTGTGGGCATCTTCCCCGACACAGAAGCCTGAGCACTTGAAGCGGCAGCAGCAATACGTTCCTAAAGGAAGTAAAAAAAATGTACCATTGTCCCTTGACTCTTTAGTTATTAATAAATGAAAAATAAATCAAAAATAACTTTTTTCATAATGTCTGCATAAAAATCAGAAACTTTAAAAAAAAAACAAAAAAAAACAGACATCTTCCAGATTGCATGAAACAATGCCTGCAAGATTTCACATTAATAATGTAATGTTATTCAATCACAGGATCCCTACCTGTGGATAAGGTGGTGGTGCTCTGTGAGTTTTATCCTGCTGAAAGGCTCCCATCCCTCCCCCAGACCATCCAGGGGATGCACTGCCAGCAGCAGCAGCTGCCTCCTTCTCTTGTCTGTGCATTTGTTGTCTGATCACAAATTCCCTCAGTCTTTGGCGCTATAAAACACGAGAAACTTTGATTAGCAAAGAAAAAAACAAAAGCATGCAGAAGTGCACTCAATGCCTGCTCAAAGGCAAATATTTTGATACCGGTCTGTGCTTTTCCAGATCAGCAGGGCTGAGTCCTACTACTGAAGGGTCCTGTACTGCTGAAATATCAGGAATTTCTTGAGTTACTGGCAAAGATGGCTGACTTGACATGTCTGAAGTGTGGACAGCTGGTATTTCTTGAGATCCAGAGGAAGGTGGCACTCGCGAGGTAAGGCTGTCTGCTGACAAAGCCGGCTGAGTTTGTGGCTGTGGTTGCTGCACCATCTGAGTCTGCTGTTGAGTTATTTGAAAGCCTCCCGTGCTCGGGCTGCGGCTGAAAGTAGGGGGAGCTGAGGGCTTTCCAGAGAGGGGATCCCCTATAGATGTATTAGTAGAATGGGCTGGAGATGGCTGGTTAGGATGAGGGGATGTTTTGTAACTTCCAGTTCCCTCTGGGCCAATAGAGGAAGTGCGAGGTGGCTTATGGACTGCTGCAAAAGGGTCTCTAGATTGTGGCCTTGAAGGTGGCCGAGAACAAGGGTCTGGAGATTGGAAACGAGGAGTAGCAGGAGACTGGACAGAGTAACCATCATTGGACATGCCACCAGGAGTGTGGGGAGACTGGCAGCTGCCCTGGGACTGTGGGCTGGAGGGTACTCTAGGACATTGCTCCTGTTGAGCTACAGCGTGTCTCTGGGGTCCAAGAGAACAATTATCACCTGACTGCGGTCTGGTAGTTAGTGGAGGATGAATATGGGGATCAGAGTGAGAGGGAGACTGCCTGAAGCCTTCAGCAACATGGCTAGGTGAAGCTCCAGGATGAAGTGCCCCACTCTCCCCTTGGTGCATTCGTGGCGTTAAAGGTGCCTTGAACAAACCATCTCCAGACTCAAGCATTCCAGCAGGGGAGCCGGTGGACAGCTCATGTCTGCCAACTGCAGAGGAACGTGGAGAGGGTGCACTCATATCAGTCCTGTACTGCCCTGTGCTTGCAGGAGATGAAGCCAATGCAGATGGTGACGGTGATGAACCATATTCTGGCCTTCCCATTCCTTGCTGGGTTCTGAAAGGATCTCCATAGTGGGTATTGTGGGATGGTGAAAAAATGGTCGACTCCCCGAGCCCAGGACCTCTTGAATGAGGACTTTCTGGAGGCCCTAGGGACTCCTGAGAGCCTTGCTGGGATTGTGGAAGAAGACCCTGTTGCTGCTGCAGCTGTGATCTGAAGTAGGGGTCAACCTGCTGAGCCCGTCTGGGGGTTCCAGGAGTTCCTGGTTGCATGTCAAAAGGGCCAAGACTGGCTGGCCGTCCCTGAGGAGGGCCCTGCGGGCCGGAAGCAGAATAACCTGAGGAAGGGGCCTGTACGGGGCTGGCCCCGGCATTAGAGAAAGGTGTGGTTGGGTGTGAGTAAGAATGGGGTGACTGAGGCGGAAGCTTAGCCAAAGGATCTGTCCGGATTTCAGCTGATAATGGAGTTTTGACAGGTCCATCTGAGAAAAAGACAGAAGACGATCCTGAATCGGGAGGCAAGGGAAATGGGCTGTCTGCAGAGCTGGGTTGAGAAGAGATTGATGTTGAGCCTGAAGGTGGCGGGATCTGGAGGTGTAAACTTGGCCGTTCTCCCTTTGCACGTGGTTGCTCTGTTTTTACTGGCCTGCACACTTGACTCTCTGCCTGCTGTGAAAAGGTAAAAAGAGCACCAAAGGAATATTAACCACACACACACACCGTAAACCTAATGAAGTCATTTGCTAAACTTAATAAAAAAAGAAATCTACTTTTAACTCACCTTCTGTGCCTTGTTTATCCTCTGAGCTGCTCGGTTATCTTTGGCCTTTTGCTACAAAGAGAGAGAGCGAGAGAGCGAGAGAGCGAGAGCGAGAGAGCGAGAGCGAGAGTTGGCTTCTGCACGTATGTACAGGCACACAAGTCCAAGCACGAACTCTTATAAAAACAAGGCTAAAAAACACACAATGGATAAATAAATAAATAAAATAAAAAATAAAAAAGGAAAACCTAGTATATGACCAACTGCAAATTTAGAAATGTGTTAAAAAGAGAATTACAGCAAACAAATGATAATATGAAGAATAATGTATTAAACAAAACAAAAACAGAAAACAGAACCTACCAGATATGGAACCTTGTCAGCAGCTGGGACCTTCCTCCAGATTTTCATGATCTGCTTGCAGCGACTAGCCCAATCTGTGATGAGAGAAATATTTAACACTTACGTTATAACTGTGACATAAACTTAAAAATCATGACTTTGATAAAATACACTGTACAATATGTTTCTTCTTCACTAACCTGGGTAGTCCTGTTTGAGAGTTGGGAAGTTTGTATTGGCATAAAGAACAGGGGAAATAGTTGAGAGCTCTCCAAGCTCCTCATCCTTCTCCCAGCGCTGCAGACTACGCTGGTTATAGGACAGACCATCACCCTCTGCCTCTGTGGGGGTTGGTGGGGAGGAAGGAGTTGCTGGGGTAGAGGGAGTTGCCCAAGGGCTCTCCTCACCGCCATCTGGACTGAACAGCCCTCCTCTGTCCCTGTACACCATATAATAAGTTAGAGGGTTTGTTTTTTGGTCAAATAAAAAGGCCACATGCGGGGAAAAAATATAAATAATTGGGAATTAAGCTTCTGCTTTTATATGAGTTCTAACTACATGACTGAGATGCTGTGAAATAAAATGCACTAATGAGCCTACCGCATGTCAAAGAACGGTGACTGAGAAATTCCAGGAAAGGCATCCATCATTCCAGCTGAGGGCAGGGACCCTGCAATTCCAGTAATTGAATTAAAATACAACAGTTTTTCAATCATGCTTTTAATAATTCAGGAATCATACAACAGGTAATAATAGCTGCGGTTTTAATTATATGAACATCTGTAGGAAACCCTTGTTCTCACCTGAGGGGAGAGCTCTCTGTGGCAAAGCACTACGACCGAGTTCTCCCTTATTGCCCTCCAAGATGGGCTTCATACCTCCCAAGGAGGAACCATCCGACACTCCCAGAACCTTCCTGAAGAACTGCTCAGAGTCCTGACTCTCCACTCCCTGTGGAAGACCTATCACACAAGCACAACAGCATGGTAGGAAGGAATAAATTACATTACAAGTCATTCTTAAATGCTATATAGCACAGTGCCCTCCTCAGGAAATTACCTTCATTTTTTTCTGCATCAGAATCATGAGGATCAGTTGACACCTGGTTTGTCTGCGATGAGGATGGTGTAGGAATCCCTAAAAGGTGTAAAACTTTAAAACAACCTGGAACTGCACGTTAAAAAGGTCTATTAACTTCACCTGCCATATAGATACTTACCTGCACCGTCTCCCTGAGCCTGGGGGGCTTCACCCCCCTCTTGCTTGAGGGGACAATTTATGTCCACCACACGATCCCCGGCATCAGCTAGTGAAAGAAACAAAAATTTACATATCCTGCACTGACTTTTTTTCTTAACCAGCATCCCAAATTCAAGTTAATGTTCTTACTGTCTGGGGTAGTACTCTTGGTTGGTGCTGGTAAAGTAGGTCTGATGGGGCATGAACCTGGCCTCTGCCCTGGAGGTATCATCACTGCCTTCTTACTCAAGTCTATCAGTGTCTTTCCAAAGAATGCCTCCTGCCGGGAATTACAAATGTTTACAATATATACATCAAATCAGTGGATATCTTTATTTTCACTTTTAAAACATAGCACATAGAGAGAGAAGAAACCTGGAGATAAGCTGGAAACATATCCTCGAGTTTGCTCCTCTTCCGACCCCGACGTTTCTTGGCCTGTTCCTCTCCCTCCACTGGTTTAGGATCCATAATGTTGTCTGTGTCAGGGTGGGGCCCTAAAAATGTAATAATAAAATTCAGTTTTCTTAGGTTTAAGTTATTTGCATAAAATACATTGAATCACAACTCTACAAGTTAAGCAGAGATGAGGACGTTCCAAGGGAGCTGAACATTAAAAATGTCTAAGTGTGTGAAGGTGGGGGCATGAAGTGTCTGCATCATGTCGGATTTTAAAGCATTTTGTCACAAATTAAGTCCTGATCACGATGTTCTATTGAATCACCCTGATTATTTTTTTGCTTGATTCCTCTACTTTACCACCTTGTTCACTTCAGCATTGTGGCGTTGCACTGGATGAACTCAAGTTCAGCAGTCTATTGTTGTCACAAACCTTCTTCAATAGTTCGCTCAATTGGCTGTCCATCCAACATTGTCTCTCCAGCCAACTGGGCAAAAAATTCTTTCTTCATCCGTGTGTGACACTTCCTTTGTCGCACCATAAAACCTCCAATTCCTAACATAATTAAAGGAAACATATGTTTTCATTATTTTGGATATGATGATACATCTATGTAGATACTGTAAATGCCTTTATACAGTCACATTCATGATTGCATACCAGGCCTGTAAGGTTTTCGCTTTCTTTTCTTGCTGTCATCTGTCTCCTCTGCTCCCCCTTTATGACCCTCACAGTCACCGTCAGCACCTCCCTCTGCACCTGCATCCCGCTCAGTACCACCGTCTCTCTCAGGGCTCCCATGTTGGTCCATCTTTGATTCACAGTCCATGGGATCCCCACAGCCTGGTTATATAGAGGAACATTTATTTATTTATTGTAAAAGGCACAAAGTAATCCTGAAAACTCTTTAGAGACAAATGAATGAGTGGAAATTGTCCAAACCTTTTCCCTCATCCCCTTCTCCTTCAACCTCTCTTAGATCCATTCCATCAGGACCTCCTTCAGAGCACATAGTGCCAAGACGGGAGCGACGTTGCCGTCTCTTGTGCAGAGGAGACATGGAGATGCTACGAAGCAGGGACATGCCTGACTCTGTAAGCCAAACACCCTCCAAACGGTAGAACTGGGGCTCTAAAAAGTGACAATCACAAATTTAAGTAAAAATAAAGGGCACAAACTCAGAAAATGTACTTGGAATAATTAACTAACATAAGGAGCTACATCTTCTTACCTGGCTCTTTTATCTTTATTGAAGCCATAATGGCTGACTCTACTACTGTGACCAAAGGGCAAAAAGTAGGGAGAAAAAGAAAATTGTGTCACCAATAAAACAACCAGTCAAAAAACGAAAAAAAAAAAACCCCACCCCACAATATCTTAATTATATTTCTGAAGACCTAGACACTGTCAATCTGAGACTTACCCACAGGTTTTGGAACATATGGGGTGCAAGATGTGCAAGCAAAGCCCTCATCAGAAGCCTGTTCCACCTCATCCTCTGTGTACAGACTCTCACAGACGGCATGGACCCATCTGCATAGGCACACATAAAAACCTAGCTATGCGCACTTTTCAACAAATCAAAGATGATATGGAATAATTTATGACATCAAAAATACATAAGTAATGCTTTACTCGCTCTCATTTTCTGGTTATTTTGTGCGTTTGTGTGTAGTTCCAATAATCAACACCCACCGATCGCAGTACTGACACTGCAGCAAGAGCTCCTCCTCCATGAAATTCTCCCGGCATACCGGGCAGGTGACGAGGCTGGCGCAAGGCCCGCAGTGTGTGTAGTTGTTCTGCCACTCGCAGTGGAAACCTGGTGAGTTGGATCCACACTGCACACAGCACACACACCTGGACAGAGATAGAGATGTAGTGTAGTGCTTTATAACATTTTTTCCAGCTAATATGCAAGATTAAAAAAAATAAAACTACTGATACCAATGTGATTGGTGTAACAAATTTTCTGTTGCTACAGAAGCAAGAGCCGGAGGGATGGGCCTCTGAATTGCAAATGAAGGCTGAGCCACCAGTGTTTTACATAATATGCAAATTTGGATATATTCATTTCCATCTGACCCAATTCAAAGCTACATGGATGAACAAAGCTTTGTGCACTTAAGTTTCTTGTTTTTTTTATTATGTCTCTCTCTTTTTACCATTTGCACTTCCAACCACCCTTGGGTACAGTGTGCAGGGGAGGGTCCAAGCAGTAGGTGTGATAGCTGACATCACAGTCGTCACACAGCAGCAGACGAGACGGGTCTGAAGCCTTTCCACACACTTCACACACAATACATTCCAAACAACGCCAGCCCTTACGAAGCATCGTCTTGGTGATCTGCAGAAGACATCAAATTTAATCTGGATTTTCAAAACAAAACAATGAAAACATAATCCATCATAAGTTTAGCATTGTTCTTACTTTGCTGTTAACACAATAAGGATGGTAGCACTGGGCACACTGAGCGCAAGCCAGCAACTGCCCCTCGACACCCTTTCCAAAACTGCCACAGACGACACACATGTCCTAAAAATACAAGAGAGAAAACAAAAGAGAAAAATTAAGAACAATAAGTCAATTTGCAGTCATACAGAAATGTCAACACAGCAAATCCACACAGGGTAAGTGAACACGTCAAAGCAGCTTTACCTGTAGCAGAACAAATTTATCGGTGTTTGAAAAAAGAACAACTGTGTTCTGCATGGTGTCATCTTCTTCTTCGTCTTCCTCCTTACTCAGTCCAGTGTCTGAGGTCATGCTTAGCTGTAACAGTGTAGTAATTTTATTTCAAGTATTTTATTTCAAGCAAATTTATGAAAATTATGAGAACTACATATTACTAAAATATTAAAAAGTTAAATAACATTAAAAACAACAACAACAAAAAACAAAAACACATGCTCAAAAAGTGCAGCTCACCAAAAAGGCGTCGATGCAGGAGGCCATAGCTTTAAGGCGTGACCTCCCACCACGCCCTCTCCCTCCACCACCACCACCACCACCACCTCGAGGTCTACGCTTTCCAGGGAAACTACTGCTTCGTCCCTGCAATTCACAGAAACAGCCTTTTCAATGTCAAGTCACGCTATAACAATAACATATTAAAAACAAAGACTTAAATTAGTGCCAGCTATCAAAAAATATATATCAACTAGTACATGGTGACCTCACCTGTTTGACCCTTGAGCGGCCTGGGGACCCTCTGCGTTTGGCCTTTTCTCTGTCACTTCTGAGAGGTTCAAAGGGAAGAGAGTCATCGGTCTCAGTGAGCAAGATGTCAGTGTGCGAGCGGCTGGAAGGTACAAGGCCAAGCTCCATAGAAAGCTGAGGGTCGGGTTCTCCTGGAGAGCCTAGAAAGCCACTGCTGCTCTCATCACCATGGCTCATATTTGACATTTCATCCAGCAACAACTCCGGCTTAACCTCTTGTAGTTTTCTCTTGATGTCCTCACTGTGTCCTTTCATTTGGTCATCATCCTCATCCTCCTCTTCCTCCTCCTCCTCAGAGTGAGGTAATAACCTCCCCTCTATTTCAGCTGCAGAGAGGGACTCTTGTGTGTCTATTGATAAAGAACGATTAGAAAGCAACTGGAAGTCATGGCATGGACTTCGTTCCTGCTTTTCATCCATAGACAAAGGCTCCGTTTTAACCACAGAGACTGTGGAAGCTGGTAACTTCTGGGGATCGATACAGAACGGTCCTATACAGATGTCACCAGATGCACTCTTCAATAACTCTTGTGATAGTTCTTGTTTAACTGTGGGAGGAGCATCTTGCTTCTCCTCATCCACCTCCATGCTTTCAGGGCCTTGCTGTGACACTGGTGTTGGTTCTACTTCACAGCTGTTGTTAGACTGTGTCTCTGCTGTGGGATCCTGGGAAGCTGCCACTTGACTCTGTGCCTCTTTGGCTCCGTCTTCAGCAGCGGGTGGACAAGAGCCCCTCTGCTCTGTTGTTGCACAGCCTATTCGAAATGAAGGAATGTGTGATTATCAGCACTGTCATTTTTACATCCATTATTAGATACAAAGCACATTGGGGGGGAAAAATCAAGTTCTACTTGGTGTTTATTTTCATATATAGTACATCTATCGTGCGACTTTGGTTTACCTGTAGACTCGAGCAGAGGAGCTGGTCCCTCAGAACCAAAAGCTTCTGTTGGTAAGGGTGGCTCTCCCTTCATTGTTCTCTCCACAGTGTTTGTTGCCTGAACAGCTGCAAACTCCATCCCTAAGATGAAAAATAATTAAACTAAATAAAAACATTGCTAACACACACACACACACGCAAAATGCTCTAACAGCCATATGCAAATCACAGGCATTTCTTTTAAGTTTGATCCAATGTAGTGTACAGTAACGACTTACCAAAGTCCATAGGTGTCTCTTTATCAGCCTCATCTTTAGCCTGTCCCATTTCTAATGTGTGTTTCTGTCCTGGTGTCACTTCTGATAAGTCTGTATCCATTTGGACTGGCATTTCCACCAATTTAATGTCTCCTTCAGTTTCCTTAAGGGACGTTGTGGTCTGAGTGTCTGCTGTGTATGGTTCAGCAACTGGCTGCCGCTGACCCTCCTTACAAAGCAGGCAAATGATCTCAGCTTTTGGGGGTTCCCCCGCTGAACTACACTCACTGTGAACCCATCTGAGACAAAAGATTATTAAGATTTTTATTTTTTTTTAATGATCGTAACACTGACATGGTCACACATCATGGCAAGCTGTGTTATATTTTAAACTAACCTGTGGCACATGCTGCAACACTGCAAAGCAACAGACGGGTTGGCAGCTTTGCTGCACACACAACATATAGAACTGCGGTGATGCTGGCATCCCTCACACACGGCGTAGTTATCAAACCACTGGGCTGAGCCTGGCAGCACTAGTCCACGGACTCCGCACACCACACATACACGACACCTCTAATAGAATAAAGATTATAGAGCAAAATTACCCAAAAAAAAAAAAACAAAAAAAAAAAAAAACAGACAGGGAAAAAACAAAAACAAAAACAAAAAAAAAACAACGAAAAAAAACTTTTACCAATGTCTTTTTAAACAGAAATAATTTGGATAAAATAAGGTAAGATTATGTTTTATTAAATAAGTGAATGTCCAGTTTCAATATACGGAAATCTTTTTGAATACAGGGTTAAATAAAGAAAAAGAAAAAAGGATTTACTCTGCATTTCCATGGGTCAGAGGGAAGAGAATCCATGGCTGGCTGGAGACAGAAGGTGTGGTATCCCTTATCACAAGCATCACATACCAACATTTTGGAGTCTTCCCCTGGTTGTCTAAGAAAAAGTAATAATAAGTGGAAAAGGGAGATTTAATCAATTCAAATAAAATAATCAGTTAAAATAAAAACAAAGTAAAACAGGACACACATCTGAGAAAAAAGGAACGATGCTAGACTGTTAGACTCACCTGCAAGTCTGGCACACTTTACACTCTGGACACTGCCATCCTGCCCTCTGGATAGGTGTGGCTCCAATCTCCAGACAGGCTGCATGGTAGTGGAGACCACAACCCGTGCAGAAGAGCAAATCAGTGAGCTCGCCTGCTGAGTCACATACTGCACACCAAGACTCTTCACCAGCTGCATAAAACAAACAAAAAAAAACCAAAACCATATGAATAGGTTTCATAAAAATATTCTCAGTTCACCTTAAATTATCATGAGACTCAACAAGGTATGAAGCTAGCACTTAACTCTCATGTTTTGTTTACATTTTAGTAAGTTTTCAGTTTTTAAGAAAGACAAGTTAAAAGTAGACAAAAAAGAAATTAAGTTACACAGATAGCTGACATTTTAAAGAATAAAGACGTCTTTAAGTCTTGTTAAACTGCTAGTCCACAGATGATGTGCCAGATATACATGGAGCATAACAGATATCCAAGCCAAACAATATGCTGCTTTTCTACTTTTTTGCTGTTTGATTGGCAGCAGGACATCATATGTGTGTAGAGTCCTAGTCTGACACTGTGTAAGAAAGTCATCACAATTCTGACAAAGGCTTCTGTTTCACTTACCCAACTCCTCTGCCTTATCTATGTGCTCTGGACAGAGGAGGACCAGCTGTTTCATAGACTGGAAGGATCCACTGGCTGCTGAGCAGGGAAAGTGGTAGAACCGCAAACAGCCCTCAGCATGGCATCGAATGGTTGCACCCAGCCTTTTGCAGTATTCGCAAATCTGGAGCAAGCCAAGGGTATCAAGTTTGGTTTGTCTTTATATTTTCATCGAGTACATCTAATCCAGGTTAATCAAACTACACTTACCCGCTGTGTCCCTGAGATAACAGCTTTATCCACATTCTCCAACTCTTCATCCTCTGTCTGCTTTACTCCCTCTGACCACACTGCACACCAGTGGTGAACCCAACATCCCCCTGTTTATAATAAAGCCCAACATTAGTAAAATATCAAACCAAACCTCTGTTCTACATCAGTGTGCTCTAGTAGATAGAATTATTTGAAACATGTTAGGTTCTAACACAAATTAAATATAGTATTTAAAAAAAATATCTCTCTCTCTCTCTAATATATATATATATATATATATATATATATATATATATATATATATATATATATATATATATATATATATATATATATAAAATTTGCCCAACACTAGAGATTTTGACTATACCACTCTACCGCGATAATTTCACTGTGCTAATGTTATGCTAACGTAGCTGTTTTGCTAGCGATCACATAGGACATCGTTATATACCAGCTAGTCCAACTTCAGTAACCCTACAAAAGTAACTGCTGTTTAGTTTTCTGTCTTCATTTATGTCGGAACGTATAGCAGTGCTGTACGTTTTAATTTTTTTCAGAAATCTCTCAGTCAGAACATGCTATATCATGTTTAGGTGGAAACTAGCGAGCTAAGTTCCTGCTAAGTTCTAACTCCGTTGAATTTAATAAACTCTGTTTTCATGGATGCCTGGATGTTAAACTTAATTGTTACACCTGGTAAAGCCGCAACACTGATAATTTTATTAAAGATAAAAGTATTTAGACAGTTTTTAACTCTCAGTGATGCCGTAGTGTTCGTTTGACTTTGGGACCTGAAGCGGGCGGAGTATTGGACCCAGATCACTCCGCAAGGCTCCTGACTACAGCAGCCGTAATGCTCCGGCAACATTTTTGACAGATTTCTGCGCGCCGTGTACCACATAAAATCACTTCGAGGTCAGTAAGCACAACCAGAATTCATACATAAGGCACTCCGTCGATTTTTGAGAAAATTAAAGGATTTTAAGTGTGTGCGATATATATCGTTACCGCACATGCTTCAAATTATACCGTGATATGGATTTTAGACCATATTGCCCAACCCCAATATATATATATATATATATATATATATATATATATATATATATATATATATATATATATATATATATATATATATATATATATATATATATATGTTTAGACTTTAACCTGAGTCATCAAGGAGTGCTGTCAGACAAGGCGAATCAGGAAATCCAATGGAAGACAGGTCATCATTTCCAGGCTGTGGCAGTGGGGAAGCTGATGGCTTGAGGGTTGGCCGCTCAGAAAATGGTCCAAAGTGCCTCAGTTCCCGCTGTCCATGCAGACTCCGCTCCACACAGTTACAAAGCGCACATGCTCGAACGCTCTCTCTGTACACAGGTGAGAAATTGTTGAAAGCACCTTCTTTGGATAAAGCAAGAAGCACAGCAGGTTTTATTATATAATAAAAGGGCTTACACAGATGTGCTAGAAGAGGCTGCATTAGCACTCGCCAACTCCACAGCAGGAATGGCCTTAGACTCCCCGTCAGAAGAGACAAGCTGCTTTGCAGTGGCATTGTCATCAGCTAGACAAAAGGAAAAAATGTTTAAGGCAAAAATTTTTTTAAATAAATCTTAAGAATAATTGCATGAAACACACAAATAGCTCCCTTATTCACAATGGTAGCCACAGCTTAAAGGGAAAAAGCACACCATTATCTTCATAAAGGTGCAGAAGAGAGTCCAGAAAGCAAAGAAAACATTACCTGTTGGTTCAGAGTCATTCTCTTCGCAGTTTGATTTCTGCTCGTCCATCCCCCGTACTGATTTTGACCTCCCTGACAGAGATCTGCAATTTAAAAATGTAAACTAGGACCAGTTTGCAAATCATTGTCATAGTAATTATTATGGTGATTCCACAATACTGTAAATAAAAAATAAATTTAAAAAAAACTGGGCATACTATTTTAAAATGCTAATGTCATCATCATCACATAATGTAGAGAAAAGAAAAAGAAAAATGAAACACAAAAAACCCAAAGATTTTCCTTATTTTCTCCTATATAAAACTGAACAGTTAAGTGATCTCCAGTTTCTCACTTGCTGAGACAGAAAACTCCAATGTTCATAATCCAACATATTAAACATAAAAAGCCATCTTAACCACAAAATGCACACTCTACGCATCCAAACCCACTTTTACATAAAAGCCAACAACATAACTAATAAATACTGCCTGCTGTTTCTTTCCCCCCTCTCCCCCTCTTTTTTTTAAGATAATTTCCTTGTATTTATCCCTGTACAATCGAGCTTTTTTCGCAAACTCGTAAAAACAGCGTTAAGGTTATAAGAGCACGATCAATCCGACAGCGTTTTAACAACTCAAGTTATTTACCCAGCAATTCATAATCCAAATCGGTCAAGCAGTTTTGGTGGAAAAGCGCGAAATGTTAAAACTAAAATGGTGTTTTGCTAAATAAAACAACCATAAATCGGGATACACAAAGAACATACAACTTCCGTGTGTGGAGCTTCCTGTTGCAGCGGGGCTCCTTTCGTGCAGAACCTCGTCGCTAGCATCATAGTTCCGCTGCGAGGTTCACGCCATTAACAAAAATACTGTAAAACAAACAACGAGGGCCTCACCATATTTTACCCACATAGCTAATCAAAGGACCCATTCACATGCGTGTAACGTTTAAAGCTCTTAACAGGCATTTTAAACGAGGTCGGACAACTTCAATTCGCGTAGTAGCCCATATGTTTTTGCTATATTACAGCTTCGCTAGGATTTATAAGTATGATCGCGAAACCGAAAAAGACACCCGCACAATCGACATCAGTGCGATGCTGGCAAATAACGTGACGATGGCTTCAAAGTACAAATCAAACACAGAAGAGCGTTTTTTCAGGAGTTACAAAATCTAAATTGTGCCATCATACTTGAGGAAAAAGCCTTCCTGTGGGTTAACGCTGTCATACCCATTTGGTAATGATTTCTTTTCATTTTCACTGGGGCAGGTGGAAGCGGATCCCAGCCCGAGGACGATTGGGCTTTTCTGGTGGTTCATGCACAGAAGAATCAGTTATTACAAGCCGAATTTAACGCATTTAATACAGCACAAAGTATCAAAAGTATTTCAATCCTTGTCAAAATTACCCAGGGTTGTTTTGCACGTCTTTCCCATTAGTGGGAACACAAAACAAAAAACTCCCAAACAATTTCAACTCAACGCGATTAAAAGTACTATCATATTGCCTGGTGGTGCGCATCATTAGCAGATTGCACAGACGTTGCTAGCTGGAGAATGCAACTGAGCTACTGCACGAAATGAAACGTTAACGTTGCATGTCCGTATTAAACACACTCGATGGAACCAGAAACGCGCTTTCTTCTTGACAACAAACTAGATCTTCCAAATCGAACTCGACTCATATCTCAGTTCATGTGGATAACATATATGTTTTATCTCAATAATACAGTTACTAACACGTAAAGCAAAAGTAATAACACGACGAGTGCTTTAACGTCTTAACATCCTGGCTAGCGAAGTTGACGTTAAAAGTGTTAACGTTACAAATTAACTTTAAGGGTAGAGGTGTTTGCTTTTAGTTTATACTCTTTACAAATAGCGACAACGATTTGTTGCAGTCACTGTAAATAATAACAGAAAAGCTACTGATATTTTACAATTGAACAACTGCAGCGCTAAGCACTATTTCTCAATGTAAACATCGACTTCAAAGGGTTGGTTCTGTCCAGAAAATTGCCATGTCCATGTCACTGGCGGCAGGCTGAAACGGAAAAGCTAAAAACTACCAACAGTGACGTAGCTGCAAAGTCTTGGAAAGAGAAAAAAACTACACAAAATACACAAAATCCCACAAACATGGACATACCTTTAAAAATGTTAACCTGCTACACTGCGTATAATGGCGCGGAAACAGTCGATGTGCAACATATATCAACCTAAAGTTAGCTCCCAGGTAACATTGCTAGTTTTCCAGCAATTACACAGCCCCCATCCACTCGAAGCTAACAGCTAAACACTACCGACTGTAGAGCTAACACCCGGTCTAAGGTCAGGGTTGGCGTGTCTTTAGGTAACAGGTTTAAAGGAGCCATAATCAAAGCAGCTCACCTCACAAAAACAATATCGTCTCCTCATGTATCAGCAAAATCCACAGAGCCACGCAGCGTCCCAAAATGCTGATGGTCGCTTCATTTTATGTACCGGACTAACGCTACGGCTAGCCGGCTGGAGTCAGAGTGGGGGGAAGTGCACGTCGGCGGAAGGCAGGCTGAGCGATGCTGCTAGCTAGATGGATAATGCCATTAGCTAACAGGCAACTTGAGCTTTTGTGTTGAGTGTGGTCGTACGCTACCGGGGAACTGTTAGCCACAGACACAAGTCTAGTAAAGATTCCCCGGCTTCAGACAGCGAATCGAAACTAACTACTTTTCCTTGCTTCAGGGTTTTAGCTGGAATGGCTAACATCAGCTAGCTTTTGCTCTGCTCTGGAATCTCGTTCGCGAGGTCGTGATAAGCTATTGCAAGTTTGCATCACAACAGTGTATGCGAAAATGACAGCGCTGAACTTTGTTGACAAGTCACCAAAAGTATATTTTTTGGCGTCTGGTGTCAGTCGACCGCAGACTTTTCATCTACCTAAATTTGCGAGTCAACTTTGCATGGGTACCCTTGTGTGGGTCACTAGCATCTCTTCTTCACTTCGCGTCCTCAAACGGCTGTTCTGCCAAGTGGCTAACTGCTGCTAGCCGTGCCAGCTAATAACAACTACGTCAAAAAATAATAATTCATGCAAACCAAGGGGCAGAAATTATATTTGCTACTAGTTTCTACTACACTTTTTAAACCTCGAGTAAACCTTGTGCGAGGCTAATAGTTTTTACCACATAAGATTTCAATCTGGTGAGCGCTGACCAGTGAAATATGGTGGATATTAGATATTAGGTCATTTTGATTTTCGGATCCAGGGAGGCCATTTTTCATTAGACTGTTATGATTGTAAGAATGCAGCTGCTGTGCACATGTCTGCTGATGAATGGTTTGCTTGTTTAAATGATGGGCCACGATCTGTGTGGGATCAATTAGGTTAAATTTGTCGTGGTGAAAATTTATTTTTGTAATTGATTTAACAAATGTGTTCATTATGTTTAACGATTAATTTTTTCCGCCTCTGTTTTTCTGATGACCATTGCCGATGGGTCGTAATCCATTATCTAAAAAATAAATAAATACATTTTTAGCGGGTCATGTAATGTTGCGCGTTTTGAAATCGTGTAATCGTGCAATTTGTTACACCATTGTTTTGTTTTGCAATATGCCTGCAAGATAAATGTCTTTCAAGGAAGAATGAATCCAAAGAAGAAGAAGTAAAAACAAACAAACAAAACAGGACGAATAACAATAATCTTTTGTGTTAAAATGCCCAGCCTTTAAGCAGACATTTTAAATCTCTTATCTGATCATTCACATTGAGTGTATGACCTTTCCATTAAATATTTATCATTGTAATG
Organism: Perissodus microlepis; assembly: GCF_051167445.1. Classification (NCBI taxonomy): domain Eukaryota; kingdom Metazoa; phylum Chordata; class Actinopteri; order Cichliformes; family Cichlidae; genus Perissodus; species Perissodus microlepis. The sequence goes on along the minus strand of NC_140480.1, from coordinate 2,403,277 downwards.
CAACTTCAAATTTGATTTGCAGATAGGATTAAAGTGCAGTGGTAATGTCAGGGAAGGTGACCAAACCCCAGTTCCTGTCAGTGGGCAAAGAGGTTTTCTTTCTTTATTTTTGCCTTATCACTGTGAGAAAACTACAGTGGTATAGATAACACAGGACAATATAGGTTCAAGAAAGCTGTCCTGAGAACTGCTGTGACACTGACAGCAAGTTACAAGACAATCTAATAAACTTTGCATGACAATAAAGAGTTGTTTACAGGAAGCTGTGGAAAAGTTGTCATTCTGGGGGATTTTTTAACTGTAAAGATTATATATGTGTAGCTCTAATTAAATCAAGACATTGACCTATTTGTGTCACACCTTCTTGAGCCCATGCTGAAACACCAGGGGCCTGAGGCTGTATAAACACAAAGTAAAGGTCGAGAGTCATTGAGATGATCCAGCGAACCTACAGGAAATTAGGTTGGGTAGCAGTGGGTCAGATTACTAGAAGGTCATAGGTTTAATCATCTACTGTTTAACTCTTATTCTGCCTTAGAGCAGAACGCCCAACTGTTACAGGTACAGTAGGAACCTTGCTTGTACCTCTACATTTTTAAGTAGCCGAGGACAAAAATTCCTGCAGGGCATTTGGAGTAAAAACTCTACCACATCACACATGTGTGCTTTGGTGACCCCTTGTGAATAAGGAAGCAGCTGAAAGTAACTTTTTTTTTTTTTTTTTTTAAAAGGAATAAAATAAGTCCGGCTGAATATCACAATTGTGAAATTAATGTGAGTGATCTGAGTTCTTAATCATACATATTGCATTATGCACCTGCTGCAGGGGGTGGATCCACAGCTGACCCTGCACTGGTACATTTATGCATTAATTTCATATGTGGCGAGGCATATATACACCTCGGGGTTTAGATTAGGCCGCTGAAATTATTTTAAGCTGAGTGAACAAATAAGAAATGGTCTTCTGAGTGTGACCTTTTACTCCAATAAGAGTTGGGGGGGGGGGTTGTTTCTTTGTAAAAACATTACAATTTATTATTGTTTTTCAGGAGTCATCTTAACACACCTAATTATTGTGGTATGCTATAATAAAGCCATTTTTACCATGGTTGACAGGAGCTATTTGCATTGACGAAAATAAAAATACTTAAATCTATTTGATAATTTAAAAAAATGGAAGGAATGTTGGCAAAAATGTCCTTTGCTAGATTTTGTAGCCATGAAAAGTCCTCACTGACACTTGTTTCTGTTACAAATGGTAATATTTATTCAACTTCTATTTGACTCTTTCAGTGCACGACTGTGGGGAGTGCATGTTTCCATTTTGAAAATAGGTTATTACTGGTCCCCCTGACAGGATTAGTTAACTCCCCATTCAGCTTTAGTAAGATTGGATTAGATTTTGGGTCGGCTGAGACTGGCTGGAAGATAGTTGCTGATTGGCTGATAGATGCACAGGGAGGGTGGTATTAGGGCACCAGGACTCTCCTATTGGACGGTAGGTGAAGCGGATGCTCTCCCCCATCTGCCTCCTGTATCTCAAGGATAATCCCCTGGAATACCTTCACAGATGTTTACAACAGAACTGGAAGACAAGAATATATTCTGATATAACAGTAATGATGATGGTTAAAATAAACAGCTCAAGTTACTTTTATCGCATAGAGTTTCACCTGTTTTGTGGTTTGACTTATTAATATTGAGCTGGTTTTGATTTCAGATTCCTGTTACTCTGGTATGGAGCTCTCTCCTTGTCATATTGTCTGCTGGAAAAACAGCATAAAGTCCTCCTATTTGATAGGTTACGATGAACATTTTAACTCATAATACTCTATCATAAATGTTCTGAATCAAATTGAGGCCTGCTAAATTAAAGAGAGGATCAGGAGTGTTTGCTATTTATTAATTTAGATGGTACCAAATACAACTCAGTGGGGTGATATCAGTTCCTCCACAAGGGGGGTGTATAACCTCAGACTAGTGCTGAACAGAACCCTACACTTTATTATGAACCTTTAAAACATTTGTTTACTTGAAACCAGTAAAAAATTAGATGTTTAGTAGTAATGTTTATTGTCTTTGTAGGAAGTCACATTGTACTTTATAGGCCAGACTAGATTTTTTGGATGGGATGCGCAAGCGGGATGTAACAGAATAGAAAGTGGCATTGTAATGTGCAACAGTTAGCAGATAAGGGTGGCGCAAAATGATGCAATGCCAATATGATTAAAAAAAACAAACAAAACCTGATGATAAAAAGCAAAAACAAAACCCTAAAGTGGGCTTCCAAAAAAGCAGAGATCTGTGACTGAGATAAAGTCAGAGTGTTTGCAGACTGTGGCGGAATATTAAGTACTCTGGGCTTTTCATTAACCTGGGTTTCCACACAGGGTTACACAACATACATTAACTCGACTGTAAGTGCTGGAATCTATCATTTCCTTGTCATATACCTTTTCCCCCCCTCCACACTGAGCAACTAATTTTTGTTTAGTAAGTAAAAATATCAATTAACCTAACATGCAAAACCAATCTACACCACAGCTGAAAAGAAAGGTAGCCTGCCATTTCATAAAAGTACAATTTTAATTTGATTTATGACATGAAAACAAGCAAGGGCATACAGCACATGTAGTAGATATTATAATAAAATGGAAAAAAAAAAAAAATAATAATAATATATATATATATATATATATATATATATATATTATTATTTTTTTTTTTGATTCAGAAAGTACAAAAATAAAGATTCTATTCTTCAGGGATTTCATTCTTGTCTCATTAGAATATATATATTTCATTTTTTTTTTTTAACATATATAACTGACATAAAATACATACAAAAAAAACCAAATCAAAAATATGATAGTCTTTGGTATTACCATTTTTATATTAACTTGCTCAAAGTCTCATTATGTTCAGTTTCTTAAACATTTGTTAGCATGTATAACATTATGGCAGATTATTTTACAAAAATAGGGGGAAAAGCTAGCAAGCATTTCCAGTGTTTTTCAATCCTTTAAGGACTAAATGGGAAGTGTTAACATATTGTATAAACGTAGCAGTAGGCTATGGCACTTATTAAGTGTGCATAGATTTTGGTTCTTAAGGATGAAATGACTCGGAGTCTAAAAGAATGCACCCAAAACTGTAGAGTAGTCTAGCATACCAGTGCACCTCTGATGTCTCCGTCTGCAAGGAGTGCTTCTCTCTACTTTCGATCCTCAGGGCATCACTCACGTTGACTTCTTTGTTCACATACACACCTGCTTTGTCCTTTGCAGGCAAAGTGCTAACATGCATTGGAGTCTTAGTACAACTTTTTTGAATGTCAGTATCCTGCTGCTCTTCTGCTGTTTCTCCCCAAAGTAGCTGCTTAAATGAGAAAAGAAGTCGCAGGGGTCCAAAAGCCCAGTGCGCGAGCCTGTGGTCCTCCACCAGTGCATAGCTGGATGCCAGCACGCCATCAACAAACAAAGTTCCAGCGTCTGTCAAGGGTGCATACACTCCCATGCTTTCCGTTAGTGAAACTGAGATGATTTGGGATGCATGCACTTGCTGCTCTGCTTTATGTATGAGAACACAGTCTCCTTGTCTGACCCTCCTTGCAAACTGAGGCTGGTACTCACTGTTTTCTTGTCTGCAGTGCGGGTCTAAAAAGACCAAGTGATTTGGAGTAAGGGCCAATCTATGTCCATGTTCTGTCTCCAGAGACAGAAAAGCAGACCAGCTTTGTTGATCCCGATGGAGAAACAAGAGGACTTGGCTATACACGACTTGGCCTGTCCCAGATAGGGCCATGACTCTGTCCCCAGGAGTGAGTGACGACAGGCTCTTCTGCATCCCTCCAGCCACAGTTACCCGGGCCCAGCCTGGGAAACAGCCACCTTTTTCCACAGCAAGAGAATGATCTGCAGAAGGATCAGCAGACAAAGCCAAGATGAGTAAACAAATTGTGTTCCCTTTTTTTTTTTTTTTATAAACTTAAATATCCTGATACATTTCACACTGAAGTAAAGTCATTTAACGATACAAGCATGGCTTTTAATGGCAGCTACCTTCTTAAACTTACCAGCTTTTACTGAGCAGTGGACACGATGTTTGGACTCATAGTGGACCCAGTCGAAGCCTGCTTCCACAGCCAGCTGGGCCAGGAGACCGTACTTTTCAGGTCTTCTATCAGACGTTGTTATATCCACAGCCCGGCCTTCATAGTGCAGAGAGCCAGGAGGATGGTTACCATCTTCATCCCAGGCCTCTGTCACACGCAAGCGTATCCCTGGCCACTGGTTCATCACTGCAATAGCCAGCCTGTTCAAGCACTCCTTACATCGCTACGGGCAGAATAAGAAAGAGGGCAGATATTCATTTTGGAGCACTTCAGTAAACTTGTAAATATATTCACAAATTTATCAGCATGAGCACCCATCTCAGCCTACCTACAACAAAAAATTTCAACACAGAAGAAAAACCTTGACTTGACTCAGTGATTTTTTTTCCCTCTGAAACCCAAACTAACAGATGATGATTTGTTAGTTTTCAGAAGTAGAAACTGTAGAATCTAAAGAGTTCATAATTTTCCAAAACCAAGTCACTCAGTCTCATCAGCACACAAGAGATGTTCAAGAGACAGACACTTGTGAATATTACCACTCTCTAACAATAGGCAGAAAAAGAAAAATGTGGTTTTTACACCTAAGTGCGTAGACTGATTTCAGTGCGCCTCAGCAGAAAACGATTCCAGTATTTCAGCTCTGTCTCCAGCTCCCAGGTTCTGATTGTTTGTCAGTTGGCATCATCACACAGTTCCTCCTCTACTCTGTTAAAGGCCATTTCAACCTTGCTCAAACAATCAGAGTACAAGAACAAACCCTACTGTAGCCAGTTTGGCACATTCCTTGGCCTTTTCAACAGGGTGACAGAATAATCAAGGCCATTCTCTGCCTTTCCAGATTGTTCCAGACTTGAGTTTCTCAGTTTCACCCCTGAGACATGTGATCAAATATGTGCACAGTGACTCCTAACACCCCCGTGGGCCATAATGTTACAGACTGTGTCAGCATTGTCGCAAAATAGCAGGCTGAAAAATAATGACGTCAGCATCCGAGGTGATACGCTCATGCAGCTACTGAACGGCGCTGGCTTGTGACTTGTGCTGTGGCAGGTTTTAAAACCTATAATTATGGCAGTAAAGCTCATTTCGAATACACAACGGATCAACAGCGAAGGAGGAAGTGACAGAAAACCATGGGAGCTAAAGTTGGAAAAGAAGAAAGCGGCGTAGCAAAGGCCTGAGGTTGGGACTAAAAAGAGAGGGCAGAGGGGAAGAATGTATGGGCACGGACTTGGGAATGTGACAGCAAGAGTGAGAAAAAGAGAGAGGGACAGAAAACAAACTGGGTACATTTATCTCGCAATGCCATTGAAGAGAGGCATTTCATTGTCACAACTACAATAGTCGCTTTTCCGACGGTGCCATTACTTCAGTAGGAGGGAATTTTGTATAGGCGACCCCTCTGAGTCTCCAAATGACGCACAAAGAACGTCTTTCACATCTGGGCAAAAAAGGGGGCACATGCACACATACACACACATTCAAACTGGTATCAGGAGGGCACACGTATACAACCACAGATTTCCCTCACATACAATCACTACGGGAGGAGAAGGGACACAGATTAATATCCTAAACAATCACACAAGACCATAGTATCCAAAACCGTGGACTGAGTGTGAATGGAGCTTGTGTTCACATTCAGAAGTGTGGCATTCCAAATGGGTAGTTTGAAAGTTCTTTAATGCGGCCCAGATCTTAAATCCTTGAGGACGTTGACTGCCTTCTCAAGACACTGTAAATTTGGCTACCTATCCTTAGTAACCAATCAGGAATTTAAGTGCCCTGCCTGGATTTTTCTTCTGCTGGGCACACTGAGAACCTGTCATGGGAAGTGTTTTATTTCAAATAACAAAGACTTTGGTTAAAGATTAAAAGGAAATGTTCCTGTAGAGAAACTCAGCCACTTAAGGGTAGTGTTGAATTACATCCTTATCTTCTTATCTTTAAAAAAAAAAGTGAGGTAAGGTTTGGTTAAAGCTTACACAGGCCGTGCTGAGCATTTTTATCTATTAACAGACTGGCAAGTGCAGGTAGATAATGACTGGGATTATATGATTTGTTTGGAAGGTGCAAACAGCAGTTTGTCCATTTAGGGAAATGTAGCTGATCAACCATCCAACAACGAAACTATCTTGAAAAGGGAAGTCAGTCTGAGCATCACCTCACTGAGTCAATCTGGTGCTGCATCTTTGGGCATTTATTGGACTTACTACACAACAGTCATAAGCGATCATGGGAAGCAATGAAAACGACTGTTATCACTGTATCACATTCATATAAAACAAATCTAAGATTCTAACCCAGCTCGACACCAGTCTCACCTTAGTCGTGAAGCGGTCAGCGCCTGTGTTCTCCTCGTCCTTGAAGACAATGTCTGGGTTGTAATTGGACACAAGTTCGTTGAAACGCTCAGAATTGCGTGCGATCTTGCCCTCTGCTCTCCCACTGGCCCCCAGGTTGTTCTCTGATAAGTTGGGGAAAAACTGCTTGAGGCGCATGGCTGTGAGCTTTCTGGGCCTCGGACGGGTGCCGTACCGCGGGCCCGGTCCGCATCCCTGGACCAGCCATATAAAAGTCCACACAGCAACCAGGGTGAGCTGTGCCAGATGGGCCCACCAGAACTGCTTCATTGAGGAGGGTTGGGTCTCCCAGAAGTCAGTGGCTCGCAATGTGTGCGGCGATAGCCCAGGTGTGATAGCTCCAGGTGTGTGACAGCAAGTGAATGAGAGTCAGATCTTGGTCCATTCCAAATCATTGATCATTAGAGGTGATATTTATTTATTTATTTTTTAGCCCAGAGACTGATAAAGTTCCGGGGCACGTAGGTTACTTCATATCCCGGTGTTTCGCCTTAATTTAAAAAAAGAAAAAGACAAAAGTTTTAAAATACCAAGCAAGTGCTTCACTGTTTTGGTGACGGCGCGATCTGATTGGCTGAAGTCTGGCATGTGTTAGGTAATTGAAGATGTGGAAATACAAAGGCTCTTTGAAGATTTCAGTGCGTATCAGCGGGAACTACGTCTCCTGTGATCTGAGAACCATCTTCAGATATCCTCCGCAGGTGTTTTGGTGGATTTCTGCTCACTTACCGCTTCTCTCTCTCCCCCACGCCGTCTCCTGGACTGGACACACAAACTGACGCACACCTAAAGCCCGATAGCCGCCTGACTCTGGGATTTTTCTGGACGCTCCAATGAATCTCTCATCCCTGCTGTCCATCCAGTAATGCCTCTACCGACACTTTTTTTTTCTTCCTTCTCTCCTTCGTCCACTGTCTTTTGTCGCGTTTCAGCGCTCCTGGCCACCTTGCGCCAGCCATTGGTTCTTATTAGAGTCCGGACAAGATTGCCCTCCCTTCCTCTGCGCGCTCCCACCGCGACAGCACACGCCTCCATCCATCCATCCATATAAAGAACACATCATTTGGCCACTTATGTTAACACCGTGAACCCCACCCCCTTATCAAAATACTGTAAAGTTTAGGCATAAAAAACTGAAAAGTTGCAACAAAGATAATACACAAATCTATTTCAGTATTTTTGTTTGTTTGTTTGTTTGTTTGTTTTGGTTGAGACAAAATGTTCATTATAAATACGCTTTAAAAACACAAAATTTAGGATTCATATGGAGCTTTTACAGTAGCTTAAATTTCCAAAGTTTCTTGTCAGTTGAGTTGCTTTGAGCTAACATGTCCTTGCCTCTGTTTGCTCATCCCTCCCACTGCACACTCATGCTTCTGTTATAAATAGACAAGAGTTGAAGGTGAGGACCTAAAGATGGAGCACAAGTGTCCAGCCTTGACACCCACAGACTATGACTTACAGTGCTGCCTTCCTGTGTTTGGGGAACTAGCCTGACCCTCCTGAACCAAGCGCACCCAAGACCTCTTTGGTGGAAACACCCGCTGGCCCTATCATCAATTTATTATTTTTATCCACCCTAGAACAATAGCGGCGAGAATTATAAAAATGTGTCTGATAATGCCCAAAGTGGGAGCAGAAAAGAAAGTAATCACCGTATCTCAAGGGTGGGACATCTGTAATCGCAGAGGGAAGCTTAAATTAATGGCAGATTAAAGGTCAAAGTGCATGTCACTGTCCTATCTCTGGCTTCCTGGACCTAATACATCAGGCCTGTTTCTGCACTGTGGCTGTTTC